>NW_024068123.1:0-232859 GCF_009389715.1 Phoenix dactylifera | reverse complement strand
GTGCTAGACATGAAACAGAAATCAAATTTCTGCTAGCAACAGGTACATAATAGCAGTCTCTAAGTATTAAACTAAATCCAGACGGTAGTCGCAGATGGTAGGTGCCCACAGCCACAGCAGCAACTTTTGCCCCGTTGCCAACCCGAAGGGTTACCCGCACCTTCCGCCAGCCTTCTACTTTCCTTTAGACCCTGCATGGTAGTGCACAAATGAGCACTAGAACCAGAATCTATAACCCAACTAGAAGTAGAAGAAACCGTTAGATTAGTTTCAATTATGAGCAAGTCTATACCTTCTGAAGGTGTGTCACCTTTCTTGTTCTTCAGGCTCTCGAGGTATGAAGGACAGTTTCTCTTCCAGTGGCCTTCGACATTGCAGTGGAAACATTTTCCTTTGTCGTTAGCACTTTTCTTTTGAACTTCCTTCTTTGGCTTCTTGTCTTTCTTCTGCTTCTTAGCAGGCTTCTTTTTCTTCCAAGTAGACTTTCTCTTGGAACCAGAAGTCAACTCAGCAGCAAGGACATTGCCCTTGAACCTTTCAAGGCTCCCTCAGCAGTTACCAACATGTTGATTAGTTCAGTCTTAGTGCATTCAATCTTATTCATGTGGTAGTTTACTATAAACTGACCAAATGAATCAGGAAGTGACTGTAGGATCAAATCCACTTGTAATTCCTTGTGCATGTCCATACCGAGCTTCTTAAGCTCCTCTAGGTCCTTGATCATGGTCAGACCGTGATCATGGACAGACTGTCCCTCGCGCATCTTCGCTTTGAAAAGCCTCTTGGACACTTCAAAACGAGCTGTGCGACTCTGCTCACCATACAACTCTTGCAGGTGTGCCAGTATGTCCCTAGCAGTCTTTATATTTTCATGCTGGCATTGGAGTTCATTAGACATGGATGCCATCATATAGCATTTTACTCTAATGTCATCATCCAACCACTTTTAATGCAACTCACGCTGAACATCAGTGGGACGTGCTGGTAGTGTGGGGATATCTGAATCGAGTATGTAGCCTATCTTCTCACAGTCCAAAACTATTTTGAGATTTCTAAGCCAGTCTTTGTAATTGGTTCCGGTCAGTCGGTTGGTCTCAAGAATACGGGTCAGAGGGTTTGAAGCCGACATTGTATCTGCAGAGAGTAAAGATTCTAGTTAGACTTTTGTACTTGATCCTAATCTGTTCTAAGGTCTTTTAGAACAAATGTGACTCCCACTATTTTCTCGAATCCCTTACACTCCCCTGGTAGAGAAACGGAAATCCCACACGACTAGGGTTTCTAATGGGTACTGCGGTCCCACCAATTTACATGCCACCTCACCTAACAGTTATTGGTGACACATAGATGGATGAGTGTACACTCTTGTACAATGCTTCTCAAGCATGTTGCAGTGTAACTTGGTCTCTAAGCCATGAAGACCTCACCTAACAGTTATTGGTCCCATTTTTTAGTTAAGTCAGACCCACCGTATAACCGTAGGAATAAAGTCGTCATTGGGTCCTCACCTAACAGTTATTGGTGCCCAACCCCACCTTTACCCTACAACATCTCATGTCTATAGAGAGGTCCAGCCCCCCGATGCAACTTGACCACTGTGTCCAGCCGAGACAAATCAACATCAGAAAGGCCTTAGCATCTCTACTACAGTGGAAGGCCTATTGACTTAATATTGGTTAATCAGGTCTTAGTGTTTGCAACTTGAGCCCTTCATAAGAGGTAATCGAACAATTGGCCAGGTAAGCAGGTGGGAGGCTCCCCTTACTCAGAGAGTAAGGTCCTAATTAAGTAACCACCTTTCATGCTTTCCTAGACACCAATTAGATCAATTAATCTAATATGACTTGCTCATGTCGGTTCACTCTCGACTTGATTGAGGAGGTTTTGATTTAGGTCTCAATTGGGTTTGCTACATCACATGTAAACCTATCTACCCGACTCGCATTCACATCACATGCAAACGGTACATCACAGGCAGTTATAATCGCAGCATCAAATTAAAGCTAAACTTTAACTAGGTGATGATCATGGATTCTAATTAGGTCGTATTACAAGCACATGCACATCAATCGATCAAGTGGTCTTCAACTCTTGAATTGGTTCCAAGCCTCCTTGATTCGATCCTTGATCAACCCTTGATCCCATCGCCATCAACCACTTGGATCACCTTTCATCTCATGCTTTTGCTTCAGCTTGATCGTTGATGTACGTCACATCACAGAAATACAACCAGATGTAAAATAAAAATAAAAATAAATTACATCTCCTTTTAGGAGGCACGCAGGCCTCTCAAAACATCAAATAAGATGCATGCAAGCATTTGAAAAATTACATGACATCGCAGATCACATCGCAGGTCATTACATTTGATACCAAAAGGGGTTGAATCCTATAATCATCACCGTATGCAACAATTATAATTTTCAGATCTGAAAACTAACTGATTATATCATGACATAGGTCGCTGATCATGCTAATCATGATTCTAAACTTTGTAATCCCATTAACAATGCAATTAGAATCATCTTTTTATCACATAAAAATCAGCATGTAAAAAATCAGCACCCCTGAAAAATCTGCATGCAGAATTTTTCAGCATGCATGATCAATCAATTTTCAGATCTAATAAGCCTTTAGATATTTAATTCTTACCTTAATCTACGAAGCCTAGGCTCTGATACCACTGTTGGGAACCCGCCCATGCTGCTGATATTTCAAATAATTTTTCAGATGGCAGCGGAATCGGCATGCACGGGTTCGACGTTCATCGCATGAACGTTGTTTCGAGACCTTTCGTAATTAGGTAAGAATTAAAACTTTTAAAACTATTAGGAAGATCAAATCTTCACCTTGCGCGGGTAGATGATCACCGCAAATCTGAATTCGTGGTTTTGGAAGAGGGTTCGCTTGAAGCCGTTCAAACGTCCGGCCTCTACGGGTATCCACACGAACCAGAGGACCGATCCAAGCTCTCTATCTCACCGGGGTGCTAGCTCCCTTGCAGAGATAGCTTTGATGGCTGATGTCCTCCCTCTCAATCAACTCTTGATTGTGCTTGGAAGGAGGAAGAAGAAGGATGAAGACTAGGAAGAAGAAGAATCCCTGCAGCCTTCTTCTCTTTTCATGCGTTGGAGCCAAGGAAGAAGACGAAGAGGAGGGAGACGCCTCCTCTTCTTTTCCCTTTGCTGATGGCGGCTGAACCAAGAGGAGGAGAGGGGCTTCCACGGCTTGAAGAGGAGGAAAAGAGATGCACTAGGGCGCCGGCCCTAGTCCTCCTTTAATAAGGATGAAGGGCTCCTACAAGTTAGGAGCCCTTGACAACTTTCCAAGAGGGGGCGCCGGCCCCCTCTCTCTTCATGTCGCACCTAATCAAGTGGAGAGGGGCTGATGCCCCTCTTACTTGGTTAGCCTAATCCTCTTCCAAAGAGGATTAGGTCCCTCTTTCATGGTTTAATCCTAATCTAATTAGGATTGGCCAAATTGGGTTCAATCTATGCTAGTCCTAATCCAATTAGGACTTGAATGAACCATGACTCAATTGAACTCTTCAATCCTAATCCAATTAGGAGTCATGTTGATTCATTAGATTATTAATTAATTTAGACTTAAGGAATCCTAATCTAATTAGGATGTATTTAATTTTAGTCCTAATCCAATTAGGACTCTATTTGAATCCAAAGTCCTAATCCGATTAGGACTCTAGGAATCCTACTCCAAGTAGGAATCCAATTTTGATTCAAAACTCCTAATCTCATTAGGATTGAGGAATCCTATTCCAAGTAGGAATCCCAGTCCTACTCCAACTAGGATTCCCAGTCCTAATCCAATTAGGACTCTAGGAATCCTACCCGAAGTAGGACTCTTGTTTCAAGTCCAATTAATTAATTCCCTTTGTTCCTTCAACTTCTTATCAATCAAATTGATTTCTTGTGATTCCTAATCACGATTTCAACCATCGGATCGGTCAATACTTCTAGTGTGTGTGACCCCATAGGTTCTATTCTGACTGGTAGTGAGATATATTGTGATCTCTATCACTATATCATTGAAAACTCCTTTCAATGGGTTGGAACGATTCCAACTCAACTCATTAGGGTTTATCGATCATCAAGATAATCCCTATAAGTCCCACCATCCACCAGTGACACCTAGCAGCATGTAGTGGCTACCCAGCAGAATGGAATGATGAACCTCTAGGTGCAGTTAACATGTGATACAGTCCTACTATCGTGGATCCCTACAGGACGGAGGTCATGGACAACTCGTCAAACCCCATCGTCTGTCATATGTCAAGATTTATTCAACTTGAGTTCGATAGTGGAAAACTCTTTCTCCACTTTATATTACTGTCCTGGCCAAGGTCTTAGAACTCAGTCTAACAAATCACATAGGATCACTCCTCTTCTATCAAGGTCGATAGATTCCTTATAGGTGCATACCCTACTCCTACAGTGAACCTACTGCAGCCAATCTACACTGCATGGACCCATATGGCTAGAGACCATGTATGTGTGCAGTCAAACTACAATAACCTCACTGTGAGTAGCCGAAGCACCGCAGGTCAAAGGACCAGTCACACTACTGCAACATCAAGCAAGTCACTGACGAGTGGATAGACATCCAAGTGACTTCTTGTCTTGGTCACGCTCAGTACCCTTGTTCTCTAACAAGCACCTGCACTATCACTTCAGTGTCCCTACACTGTGGACTCAAGTCTCGTCCATCCAGAAGGAAAGTGATCTGTGCACTGATCGGATCGATCACCGTCCTCGTGATGATCCATTGATCAGGAGCATTTAGAAATTAATCACCAATGATACATGGCTCAAATTCTCAACTCTTGAGAATATGTATCATCATCTTATTAATTTCTTGGACGATTCATAGACACATAAATAATATGAATGAAAAAGATGCCTTTTATTTATTTAATAATAAACAGTCAAGTACAAAATTATGTCCCTAGAATCAACAATGTGTCAGCCAAATTGGCTTCTAGGGCATACATCTAACACAAACAACTTTTGCGTATCAGTATTATAGAAGTAATACCCTAAGGTTTCTTTTGGATATCCGACAAAGAAACAATTATCAGATTTGGATTCCAGCTTATTTGCTTTCAAACGTTTGACATAGGCCTTACACCCCCAAACTCTTAGGTGAGTGATCACTGGCTTACGCCCAGTCCACATCTCATGTGGTGTTTTAATTACAGATTTACTAGGAACCTTATTTAAGATATAGCAGGCAGATTCTAGAGCATATCTCCGAAAGGATAAAGGCAGGCTAGCGAAACCCATCATGGACCGGACCATGTCTAACAGAGTCCTGTTCCTCCTTTCAGATACACCGTTATGTTGAGGTGTTCCAGGAGCGGTCCACTGAGACAGAATCCCATTCTCTTCCAGATAAGTCAAGAAATCACTGGAGAGTTATTCCCCTCCTCGATCAGATCGAAGAATTTTAATATACTTTCCAGTTTGTTTCTCTATTTCATTACGGTATAATTTGAACATTTCAAAAGACTCGGACTTATGCCTCATAAGAAACACATGCCCGTACCTAGACAGGTCGTCTATAAACGTAATGAAATAGCTGTACCCTCCTCTGGCACTTGTACTCATAGGTCCACATACATCCGTATGTATGAGTCCTAGAATATCTATGGCTCTCTCACCTTTTCCAGTAAAGGGTGATTTGGTCATTTTACCAAGAAGACAAGACTCACAAGTTGGAAATGATTCAAGATCATTAATATTCAGAATACCCAACTTGGCCAACTTGTTGATCCTATTCTTGTTAATATGTCCTAGCCGGCAATGCCATAGGTAGGTATCAGAGACATTATCTATCCTGGGTCGCTTACTTGATGTGTACATTACACTAACAGGATGTGATATTGTGTAAATGCCATTTATTAATTGTCCATCAACCATAATAACACCATTCACAATGATATTACAAGAACGATTCTTTATTGATATTTCATAACCGTTTTGGGCTAAAAGCCCTACAGAAATGACGTTCATTAAGAACGACGGGCAAAAGTGACAGTCACTTAAGGCGATTACATGAGAATTGAAAACTAACTTAAGATCTCCCAATGCTAAAACTGGAACAGTCCTTCCATCTCCAACATTCAGGAACCTCTCATTATCCTCAAATCTCTTATTGACATGCAGTCCCTGTAATGAATTGCAAATATTATAAGGACTTCCGGTATCCAATACCCAAATCAATTTATCACATATGGAGAAATTACAAGGAGTTATCATATAAGTACCTTGCCCAGCAATTGTTTGCTCATTTCTCCTAGGCCTGTTTGGATCAAGGGTGGCTACATACAGAGGACAGTTCCTTTTCCAGTGTCCCAGTTTCTGACAGTGGTAGCACACCGCCTTTCTAGGGTCAGCCCGCTTTCTTATCATCTAACAAGATGTCCCGACACTTAGCACCTTTCTCTTCCTTTTATTTTTATTTTTAATTTTATTTTTGTTTTTCCCTTTCCCAAAGGGACGGCGTCCTGCCCCACCACCAACCACATTAACCGGCCCTTTCCTGAGCTGGTTATCCTTCTCAAAGTTCTACAACAACCCCAAAAGACCATGGAAGTTGAGTACAGGCTTTGTCATTCTATAATGAGTGAGGAATGGTCGGTAGGAATCAGGCAGGGAATTCAAAATCGCGTCCTTTCCCAATTGTTCATGCAGGGAAAAGCCGAGTTTGCTCAGGCGCTCTATCAACTCGATCATGTACAGTACATGGTCCGTAACAGAGGCCCCTTCCCTGAGTTTGGCGTTAAAGATACAGCAACTGGTACTATACCTTTTATCATCATCAGGGACGCCAAACGATTCATTCAACACTTGAATGATCTCGTTCGGCTGAGCACTCTCGAATCTCCGCGAGAATTCGTCGCTCATCGCCGCTAGCATAATGCACCGGACAGTGATCCGATCACTCGTCCATTTCTGGTAAGCGTCACGGACTGCTACCCGTGCATTAGCAGGAGGCAATTCAGGTGTCGGATCAGTAATTATATACATGGTCCTCTCGTGTTCTAGGACGATCTTAAGCTTTCTAAGCCAGATTGAAAAGTTGGGACCGGTCAACTTATCATTATCTAACAATGACCTAAGTGACAATTGAGTGGCCATTTCTGCAAAGAATGACAACAAAGCCTAATCAGTAAATGAATCAATATAATCAAGAAATTTGGATTTTAGTCCAAAGATCCTCCCACCATTTTGTACAAATCAATAGCCTCTACTTTAATCCGAAGAATTACTCCTAATTCTTTAGTGGGTACCGGAATCCACATAGACTACAGATGGGCCCGAGTGTGTCTCGGCTAACCTATCTGTTTCTAAGGGTAGGTTCATAACCAATTGCTTCACCAAACAACTCCCAGTATTATCCTTTTGCCACAGGCCACTTCAGCAGGTGTGTGTCACCTCCACTGAAAAAACTTGGTCAGGTCCAACCATCAACTTGCTGCAATAAGCTTATCACATTAATAGATGACCAAGCCCGAGTGTGTCTCGGCTCACCTGACCACCTATTCAATGGATGCAACCGATTCAACATTAATTGAGTGACAATCCCAATAGCCGATGAGCACCAGGCGTGTATCGCCTCCAATGATCATAAACATATTGGACTGATTATCATTTCAACGCAATGGGAGGCTATGACACGGTCATCTTCCATTAACCGCACCATTTTTAAGAACCTGATAATTTAGAGTGTGGAGTAATTGATCATAACCCTATTTGATTTTGATGAGCTCAAAGCATCTGAGTATATCTCTTGTTTACTAATGAATTCAATTGAGTGTTTCAGTGAAAATCTTGTCTAAAGTGTTTCTAGACTTGGTTCATAATATTTTGGATAAGTTAAGAAGTCAGTTTGAACCAAAGTCTGAGACTCGAGTCGACTCCAGAGTATTACGAGTCGACTCCAAGCGTATCAAAATCACTGGCACGGGCTCGAGTCGACTCCGGATCATTACGAGTCGACTCCGACTGAGAACAGACAGACGAGCAGAAAGCATCAACTCAAAACTTGTCAGCGAGTCGACTCCTGAAGTGCGCGAGTCGACTCCGATGTTTACCGAGTCGACTCCGGAGTAGTATGAGTCGACTCCAAGGAGTTACAGACAGAAAAGTCAGAGAGCGAATTTCGACCCTGAGATTCGAGTCGACTTCTGTGGAACGCGAGTCGACTCCGATGGTTGGTAGGTCGACTCCAAAGAAAGCGAGAGTCGACTCTCAGTGGTTCACAAGGCAAAAGTCAGAGAGCAGTTTTTGGACTCTGAGATTCGAGTCGACTCCCGCAATGCGCGAGTCGACTCTGAGACAGCGCGACCCCAAAAAGACAGAAGACCGAATTATTGTCTCTGAGAGCCGAGTCGACTCCCAGACAGCTCGAGTCGACCCCAAGGCAGCGCTACACCAAAAAGGCAGAAGGCCATGTTTCGGAAACTGAGAGCCGAGTCGACTCCAGAACAGTCCGAGTCGACTCCAAGACTGGACGAGCCAAAAGACAGAAGATCGGGAGTTCGGGCTCTGAGCGCCGAGTCGACTCCCAGGATTGTCGAGTCGACTCGAGTGGGCCAGATTGAAAATTGGCTCCGTGGAATTCATGGGATGAGCCGACTCCAAAAATGCCAAGTCAGCTCCAGAAGTTGGCGAGTCGACTCCGGGTCAAGTCGAGTCGACTCCCAGTCGAAGAGGCCACTTTAATTCAAATCCAGAACAGTTGCCGAGTCGACTCCAGAAAAGCATGAGTCGACTTCCGCTACAGCCGAGTCGACTCCTGATCGCGCGAGTCGACTCCGACCCCCAACGGACATATTGTCAGGTTGTGCAGAGTGTGCAGAATGGGCAGAAAAAGGTGTCTAACGGCTAGTTTCCGTGGGGGATGGCTTAAATAGCCACAGAGGACTGTAGCAAGGCAGAGAAGCACCATTCCATTCAAAGAAATCAAGCATTCATTCTCTGCATACTTGTCTTCAACGAAAAGAAGGAAGAGCGCCATTAACTCCATCCAACTTCCTCTTTACAGCATTTTAAAGAAGCCTCCTCCTGCATTCAAGTCGACCAGACATTCCAGAGGAGACTCAAAGTTCAAGAAGCCCTACTCTACTCCAACTCAAAAGTGTTTGAGGGCTCTTAACTTCTCTCTAGTTTATATTGTAGCAAATCTGTTTTTTTAAGAAGCTCAGTTTTTCTGTTTGTTTCTTATTCTTTCCATATTGTCTTTGCTTGGTTCAATCGGGGAATTGAATCAAGGGTGTAGAGGTTGGTTGGTGAGACGAGTGTAAAACCAACGTGTAAGGGTTCGATTGTAATCTCGGGAAAACAATCGGGGTGGTTCTAGTCGGTGAGCCAGGAAAAACCGACCGAGTTCGTTGTGAGCTCGTAAAACAACAAGTTTGGTTGTGAGCTTGTAAAACAATCGGCTGTAATCCAAGGGGTTATAGTGAATTCCCAAGTGAGACTTGGAGAGTGGACGTAGGAGCAAGGGTTAGCTCCGAACCACTATAAAAGCCTTGTGTTTGTGATTGTTTGTCTCTTTCTTTTACTCTCATTTCAATCACAGCACATAGCAATTAATTAATCATCTTGGTAACGCATTAATTAGTCATCCACAACGTTTTAATTGCAAAATTATTTTAAAACCCAATTCACCCCCCCTCTTGGGTTGTCTATCTGGGCAACAAGTGGTATCAGAGCCTAAACTCTTCTACCCTAAGAGTAAAAGATCAAAATGACAACCTCATTTGGATCTTCCCACATTGAGGGTCAGTCCACCCAAAGACCCCCATTCTTTAATGGATCCGACTACTCATATTGGAAGGCTAGGATGAGAATATTCATCCAAGCCCAAGACTATGAGATGTGGACCATTGTAGTAAATGGACCATACATTCCATCCATCTATGTAGAGGGTGTCACTGTACCTAAACTAGAAAAGGATTGGGATGAACATGACATGAGAAAGGCACAACTCAATTCTAAAGCAATGAATGTGCTTTACTGTGCATTAGATAGGAATGAATTCAATAGAGTCTCTACTTGCAATTCTGCAAAAGAGATTTGGGACAGACTTGAAGTGACCCATGGCACGAATCAAGTCAAAGAATCCAAAATAAATATATTAGTTCATAAGTATGAACTATTTAAGATGGATTCTAATGAGACAATCACTAGCATGTTCACTAGGTTTACTGACATTGTCAATGGCCTAAAAAGCCTTGGCAAAAACTACACTAACAGTGATCTTGTCAGGAAAATTCTTCGCTGTCTACCAAGGTCATGGGAAGCCAAGGTGACGGCAATCCAAGAAGCTAAGGACTTGAACAAGCTTCCACTTGAAGAGCTCCTTGGATCCCTAATGACTCACGAGCTAACAATGAAGCAGCACAGCGAAGAAGAGTCCTCCCATAAGAAAAAGGTAATAGCCCTCAAATCTACATCATCTAACAAAGATTTGTCTTGCAGTAGCAGCAGTGAAGAAGAAGATCATGAGGGAGATGATGATGAGGCTCTTCTTGTGCGCAAGTTCAGAAAATTCATCAACCACAAGAAGTCCTATCATCAAAGGAGAGGCCCCTCAAATTCCTATCGCAAGGATAAAGGTAAGAAAAGGGAAAATGAGGGGATTGGGTGTTATGAGTGCAAGAAGCCGGGGCACATCAGAGCTGAGTGTCCCTTACTAAAGAAGGACAGCAAGTACAAGAAGAAGAAAGCCCTTGTCACCACCTTATCGGACTCCGACGCATCATCTTCATCATCGGATGAGAAACAAGAAGAAAAGGCCAATTTCTGTTTCATGGCCAATGAAAATGAGGTAACATCCAACACGCATCTCGATTTTACCTTTGATGAATTGTATGATGCATTTAATGAATTAATGATTGAATATAAGGCCATAAATCTTAAGAATAAAGAACTAAAAATAGCTAATCAATCTTACCTACATAAATACGATAAGTTAGTTAAGGATAAGAATTGTATCACCAAAGAAAATGCAGAACTTAAAACAAGCAACCAAATCTTGATACAAAAGAATAATACCTTAACTAAAGAAAATAAAAGGCTGAACAAAGAAACATTAGAACCCAAAAACTATAAACATATAAATGAGAGTATTACAGAAGAACTAAATGATCTAAAAGCAGAAAAACAGACACTAACTAAAGAACTTGAGAAATACAAACCCTTGGTTGAAAAATTTACATATAGTTCTGAAAAATTAAATATGATACTTAATAGTCAACGAGCTGTATTCAATAGAGCAGGTCTAGGATACAAACCTAAAAACAAGCAAAAACTTCTTAGTAACTTCTTTGTTAAAGCAGGAGAAAGTAAAATTAAGAAAATAACCTGTTTTGTTGTGGAACTGTAGGACATAAAGCAAATGTATGTGACTATAGGAAAGGAAAAACTAAAAGAAAAATCAAAAGGGTATGGGTTCCAAAAGGAACCAACATGACTAACCATGAAGGACCCAAGAAAACTTGGGTACCTAAAATTATATGATCTGCTTGTGTAGGAGTGTCTTGCAGCCAAGGTCAACAAAAATTGCTGGTACTTGGATAGTGGTTGTTCAAGACACATGACGGGTGACAAGGATCAATTCTTCACCCTTGAAGCTAAGAAGGGAGGTGCTGTGACTTTTGGAGACAACAACCAAGGTCACATCATTGGTATAGGTAAAGTACAAATTACCCCTTCTACTTTTATTGATAATGTTAGATATGTTGACGGTCTTAAGCATAATTTATTAAGCATTAGTCAATTATGTGATAAAGGTTATGATGTTATGTTTAAACCATCACTATGCATCGTAACAAACCCAAATGACAATAGTTTAGTTTTTAAAGGAATAAGACGTGGAAATGTGTATGTTGTAGACCTTGAGGATCTTGCCAAACACAACCCATGCTTAGTTGTTAATGAAACTAAGGACAATGATGCTAGTTGGTTATGGCACCGTAAGTTAGGTCATGCAAGCATGGACACAATATCTAAACTAGTTAAAAGAGATTCGGTGATAGGTTTGCCAAAATTAAAATTTGAAAAGAATAAAATATGTGAAGCATGTCAATTTGGCAAACAATCAAGGAACTCCTTTAAATCTATAAATTGTGTCTCTACCTCTAGACCTCTAGAACTACTACACATGGACCTCTTCGGACCAACTAGAACCACAAGTCTAGGAGAAAATAAATATAGTCTAGTTATCGTAGATGATTACTCTAGATTCACTTGGGTTATGTTCTTAGCACATAAAGATCAAGCTTTTTCAGTCTTTAAAAAGTTTCATAAGGAAGTAACAAATGCTAGAGATTCTTCAGTCATAGCCATTAGAAGTGACCATGGAACCGAATTTGAAAATCAGTTATTCGATGAGTTTTGTAGTAAAAAGGGGATAACTCATAATTTTTCTGCACCTAGGACACCACAACAAAATGGAGTTGTGGAGAGGAAAAATAGAACTCTAGAGGAAATGGCTAGAACCATGTTATGTGAAAGTAGCCTCCCTAAGTACTTTTGGGGAGAAGCCATTAATACTTCTTGTCATATATTAAATAGAGTTTTATTGAGACCTATTATAAAGAAAACACCTTATGAACTTTGGAAAAACAGAAAACCAAAGGTAAACTATTTTCATATCTTTGGATGTAGGTGTTTTGTTCATAATAATGGGAAAGATAATCTAGAAAAATTTGATTCTAAATCTGATGAGGGCATATTCTTGGGGTACTCTACAACTAGTAAAGCATATAGAGTCTTTAATAAAAGAACCCTAGTTATAGAAGAATCCATACATGTTGTCTTCGATGATTCTAGTGATATCTCTTCTAGTAAGAGAGTTAATTTTGATGATGATACGGAAATTCTTGAAGAAAAGATTGACGAGATGACATTACAAGATAATAATCAAAAATTAATTGGAGATGCATCATCAAGCCAAGAGATTATAGTAGATCATGGGCTAACTAAGGCGTGGAGGTTTGCTCACGGGCATCCTAAGGAATTAATTCTAGATGATCCATCTCAACCCATTAGGACAAGAGCATCCCTTAGGAACTTAAACACTCATCTAGCTTTCGTTTCACATTTTGAGCCCAAACACATAGAAGAAGCTGAAAAAGATGTAAATTGGATAAATGCAATGCAAGAAGAATTAAACCAATTTACTAGAAACAAGGTATGGAATCTAGTCGAAAGACCTTCAGAATATCCAATTATATGTACCAAATGGATTTATAAAAATAAACTTGATGAAAATGGAATTGTCATTAGGAATAAGGCTAGACTAGTAGCAAAGGGCTATAATCAAGAAGAAGGTATAGATTTTGATGAAACCTTTGCTCCTGTAGCTAGACTTGAGGCTATTAGATTATTATTAGCATATGCATGCTCTAAGGACTTCAAACTATTTCAAATGGATGTAAAAAGTGCATTTTTAAATGGGTATATTAATGAGGAGGTATATGTAGAACAACCTCCTGGTTTTGAAAATCATCAATACCCTAATCATGTATATAAATTGAACAAAGCACTTTATGGTTTGAAACAAGCACCTAGAGCATGGTATGAGAGGCTTAGCAAATTCCTATTAGAACATGAGTTCTCTAGGGGTAATGTAGATACAACACTATTTCTGAAAAAGCAAAACAAAGATATGTTATTAGTGCAGATTTACGTAGATGATATTATTTTCGGTGCTACTAACAATCGCCTCTGTGAAGAATTTGCTGATTTGATGCAGAGTGAATTTGAGATGAGCATGATGGGAGAGCTGAACTACTTCCTCGGGCTTCAAATCAAACAGTCTGAAGGAGGCATCTTCATCAATCAAGCCAAATATATCAAGGAGATGCTTAAAAAGTTTGATATGGAGGGGAACAAGTCAATCAGCACCCCCATGAGCTCATCATGCAAATTAGACCAAGATGAATCAGGTAAATCTATAGATCAGAAACTATATAGAGGTATGATAGGATCTTTATTGTATCTTACTGCAAGTAGACCTGATATCATGTTTAGTGTTTGCATGTGTGCTAGATATCAGTCTAATCCTAAGGAATCACATCTAATTGCAGTTAAGAGAATCTTTAAATACCTAATAGGAACTAAGAATATAGGTTTATGGTATTCTAAAGAATCTAGCCTAAAATTAATAGGATACACAGATTCAGACTTTGCTGGATGTAAACTTGATAGAAAAAGTACCAGCGGGTCTTGTCAATTTCTAGGAGAAAACTTAATCTCATGGTTTAGCAAGAAATAAAACTCGGTTGCATTATCCACTGCTGAAGCTGAATATGTTGCAGCCGGAAGTTGTTGTGCTCAAATCTTATGGATCAAACAACAATTAGAAGATTATGGCATTAAACAAGATAAAATACCCATTAATTGTGATAATACAAGTGCCATTAATCTAACTAAGAATCCAATTCAGCATTCAAGAACTAAACATATTGAGATAAGACATCACTTCATAAGAGATCATGTACTGAATGGTGATGTGACACTACATTTTGTTTGTACTGATGATCAATTAGCTGACATTTTTACAAAACCCCTAAGTGAAGAGAGATTTAGTGTGCTTAGGAGGGGATTAGGAGTGATTGATCCATGCTAGTGGTGTTTTCCACTAGTTCATTGATTTTGATGATTAGATCGTGGTTAATTTAGAGTCTCTTTACAATGATCATCAAATCAGATCATAACTTAGTGATTTTCCCTCATTCGGCACGAACACAGCATGATTTTTAGGTGCGTGCCAGAGTTCGAGACGACTCGAGTAAGTTTCAGAGTCGGCTCGTAAGGGGGAGTCGACTCGCACATTTACGGGAGTCGACTCGAAAACAATGGCAGCAGAGGGGGAGTCGACTCGCATACAGCAAGGAGTCGACTCGAGGTCAACAGGCGCCTAAGGAGAGTCGACTCGCGCATATTTTGGAGTCGACTCGAGGTCGAGTCGACTCGCGACTCAGTGGAGTCGACTCGCAGTCGGGATCTGACTTTTTAACCCTAACTCCATCGTTTAGAAAACACTTATTTTCACCGCCGCCACTGTTCAAAACCCTAGAGCCGACTCCTAGAACGTCTCCGGCCGCCCCTAGGTCCTTTTCCCGTTGATCCTTCATCGTCCATTAGGATTTCATACCATTCTAGGTCAACCATGCCTCGCAAAGCCACTGTCCCAAGCTGGAAGAGGCCCCATTCTGCGACCGGTGCCGAGCGGCGTTCCAAGGCTCGGAACGACCCCGTGAGGCCACAACCTCCGGCTCGTTCCCCGCCGAGGGCCGTTCCCTCGAGGCCGTGTGCCGGGAAGGCGGTCTCCACCAGGAGATACGTCGATTTCGACTATCTCTCCCGAGAGGGCTTCATTATAGGAGATAGACTTAGGGCCCAAGGTTTAGAGTACTTTTGTTCCCTAGACCTCCCCACATACCCTGGCCTAATTAGAGAGTTCTATGGTACTGTCCATAGGGGGAATGGGGGAATAGAGGGAACCGTAGCCGGTGTCCCATTGTTTATTTCCGAGGATTTCATAGCCCAAATCCTCCACCTTCCACAGTTAGGGGTGGCTCCCACACACCCCGAAGATAGGACTGAGGCCCTTACGGCCATTCTAGGGCATCCACCCCAGTCCCCTTTAGATGAGGTGTCCGCCAGCTCACTTTCAGTTGAGATGCGGCTCCTCTTGAGCATCATTTCTCGGTCTTTGTTCCCAAAGACCGGACGGTTTGATTTTGTGTCTGAGAGGGACCTAGCCCTCATGTACTACATTCTTCAGGATACCCCCATAAACTTTTCCAAGATGATATATAGATACCTATGTGAGCCACTAGATAGACCTAGGCTCACCCTCCCCTATGGCATGATGTTCACCCTTATCTTTAGGGAGGCCGAGATCCCTATTCCTGAGGGGAAACCCTCTCGCGCATTGCGATGGACAGATCGCATGCGTCCGGGGACCCTACACAGGATGGGGTTTCGAAAGGTAGAGGGGACCTGGGTTAGGAAGTCTTCCACCTCCACACATACCACCAGACATTCCCCTAGTCCTGACCCAGACTCAGATTATCCTGACTTTCCCTCCACCTCTGCTCCCACCACCTCAGCCGGACCCTCCTCCTCAGCTCCACCTACTCAGCCCATGGAGGTCTGGATCGCTCCTGAGCAGCTCCGGGAGTTGCGCCAGGAGATAGTTAGAGACCTGCGGGATGATCTACTTCGGGAGCTCCGGGGTTCAGTGCCTGCTCCCTCTCCTGCACCATCTTCAGCGTTGGTCCCTTCCTTGACAGCCGTGACTGACATGACAGCCCATGTACGGGAAGAGATCTACAACGTGAGGAGCTTGATCCAGGCCCAGTTCTCCAGTATGAGTGAGGTCACGAGCACCACTCGGAAGATGCGCGATGACATAGGACATGACATGCGCACCACTACTCAGGGGGCAGAGCGCTTGGCGAATGTACTGATCGCCAAGCTGGACACACTGCAGGAGACCCTGACTGAGCTCTCCACTACACATAGCAGGGCCACCTCATCCATTATCTCTCAGCTCGGGCATGTTACAGATGCGGTCACTCTCCTCATGGAGCAGAACATCCTGAGAGGAGGAGCCACATCCTCGAGAGGAGGAGCCACATCCTCGAGAGGAGGAGCCACATCCTCGAGGAGACCTTAGCTGCTTTTTGCTTTATTTTGACATGTATTCCTTTTTGCTTTACTTATTGTATTCTCAAATATATTTACATACAAATCAATACAATGAGTAGACGTATTCTCTTCAATTGTGTGCAATTTGATCTCTAATTGATTGTTTGTTCTGCTTACCTCCTTTTTGATACAATGACAAAAAGGGGGAGAAATATTTAGTAGATATGTAAATGGAATCAACATAAAAGAACTCAAAATGAGAATCAAAAATTAAAACATAATTTATTCTTAGTGGATTTGGTACCTCGAGGCTCATTATCTCTCTGTTGGGGCTCCTAATGGAGTAATCTCCAGAATCTATTCAAGGAATATTCGGAGATTAGCTGAATCCTACTCAAGAATAAATTGACAGATTTTCTCTCTAAAAATCAAAAATTTCAGTTCAAAAACTTCAATGCATTAAAAGGAAATTCAGAGAATCAAAACAAAGTTGAATGTATATGTTGAGGGGGAGAATCTGAATTTTTAAGAAAGCTAAATCATTAAATATATATAAGCCAAACAATTGATTGCATGATATGAAGGCTTATATAATTCCAAATGAAAGGGGGAGCTTTAATTCCAAAATTTATTGTTTCACACCTTTCAAGCTTGGATAAATTAAATAACCAGACACTTGAATTCATTTATGGATTTTATTTCCTTGTTTATTGAGCAATTCACTTTATATATACTCAATGTTTTATCATCATCAAAAAGGGGGAGATTGTGGAGTGATTGATCATAACCCTATTTGATTTTGATGAGCTCAAAGCATCTGAGTATATCTCTTGTTTACTAATGAATTCAATTGAGTGTTTCAGTGAAAATCTTGTCTAAAGTGTTTCTAGACTTGGTTCATAATATTTTGGATAAGTTAAGAAGTCAGTTTGAACCAAAGTCTGAGACTCGAGTCGACTCCAGAGTATTACGAGTCGACTCCAAGCGTATCAAAATCACTGGCACAGGCTCGAGTCGACTCCGGATCATTACGAGTCGACTCCGACTGAGAACAGACAGACGAGCAGAAAGCATCAACTCAAAATCTGTCAGCGAGTCGACTCCTGAAGTGCGCGAGTCGACTCCGATGTTTACCGAGTCGACTCCGGAGTAGTATGAGTCGACTCCAAGGAGTTACAGACAGAAAAGTCAGAGAGCGAATTTCGACCCTGAGATTCGAGTCGACTCCTGTGGAACGCGAGTCGACTCCGATGGTTGGTAGGTCGACTCCAAAGAAAGCGAGAGTCGACTCTCAGTGGTTCACAAGGCAAAAGTCAGAGAGCAGTTTTCGGACTCTGAGATTCGAGTCGACTCCCGCAATGCGCGAGTCGACTCCGAGACAGCGCGACCCCAAAAAGACAGAAGACCGAATTATTGTCTCTGAGAGCCGAGTCGACTCCCAGACAGCTCGAGTCGACCCCAAGGAAGCGCTACACCAAAAAGGCAGAAGGCCATGCTTCGGAAACTGAGAGCCGAGTCGACTCCAAAACAGTCCGAGTCGACTCCAAGACTGGACGAGCCAAAAGACAGAAGATCGGGAGTTCGGGCTCTGAGCGCCGAGTCGACTCCCAAGATTGTCGAGTCGACTCGAGTGGGCCAGGTTGAAAATTGGCTCCGTGGAATTCATGGGATGAGCCGACTCCGAAAATGCCAAGTCAGCTCCAGAAGTTGGCGAGTCGACTCCGGGTCAAGTCGAGTCGACTCCCAGTCGAAGAGGCCACTTTAATTCAAATCCAGAACAGTTGCCGAGTCGACTCCAGAAAAGCATGAGTCGACTCCTGCTACAGCCGAGTCGACTCCTGATCGCGCGAGTCGACTTCGACCCCCAACGGACATATTGTCAGGTTGTGCAGAGTGTGCAGAACGGGCAGAAAAATGTGTCTAACGGCTAGTTTCCATGGGGGATGGCTTAAATAGCCACAGAGGACTGTAGCAAGGCAGAGAAGCACCATTCCATTCAAAGAAATCAAGCATTCATTCTCTGCATACTTGTCTTCAACGAAAAGAAGGAAGAGCGCCATTAACTCCATCCAACTTCCTCTTTCCAGCATTTTAAAGATGCCTCCTCCTGCATTCAAGTCGACCAGACATTTCAGAGGAGACTCAAAGTTCAAGAAGCCCTACTCTACTCCAACTCAAAAGTGTTTGAGGGCTCTTAACTTCTCTCTAGTTTATATTGTAGCAAATCTGTTTTTTTAAGAAGCTCAGTTTTTCTGTTTGTTTCTTATTCTTTCCATATTGTCTTTGCTTGGTTCAATCGGGGGATTGAATCAAGGGTGTAGAGGTTGGTTGGTGAGCCGAGTGTAAAACCAACGTGTAAGGGTTCGATTGTGATCCCGGAAAAACAATCGGGGTGGTTCTAGTCGGTGAGCCAGGAAAAACCGACCGAGTTCGTTGTGAGCTCGTAAAACAACAAGTTTGGTTGTGAGCTTGTAAAACAACCGGCTGTAATCCAAGGGGTTATAGTGAATTCCCAAGTGAGACTTGGGGAGTGGACGTAGGAGCAAGGGTTAGCTCCGAACCACTATAAAAGCCTTGTGTTTGTGATTGTTTGTCTCTTTCTTTTACTCTCTTTTCATTCACAGCACATAGCAATTAATTAATCATCTTGGTAACGCATTAATTAGTCATCCACAACGTTTTAATTGCAAAATTATTTTAAAACCCAATTCACCCCCCCTCTTGGGTTGTCTATCTGGGCAACATAGAGGATTTGTATGAAACACGAAAAGCTGACTAACCTTGATCCTCCCACTGACTTCTTCAAATCAGAGGTTAATAAGAACAGGTTTGAGTCAGTGCACCTAAATCGGTCCGACCGATTTCCTTACAAGCATGGGTCAATTAGAGTCAATCAGAGATCTGATCAAAAGAGATTCACCAAGATGGCCAGGTAAGTGAGATCAGCGGAAGGGTATGCCATTAACTTGACTGGACCGAAACCTAGCAAGTAGCTCCCAATTAAAAACCTACTGATAACAGTTGCCTTAGACACCAACTGGTTCATCAATTTCAATTCGATCAATATCAAAACTCAGTGCTCAACCGCGGAGCCCAAATCAACATCCATTTGGTCTTATCAAGAGACATGGACTTGATCAACTACAACTATTGCAAAGATCAAGAGTTACCTTGATCAAATCCAAAGTAAACATTTTAAATTAGATTTGACCAGTTATTGTTCCATATTTTGATTTTGACCATTGGGTCTAACCCAACCAGATTTGATTAGATAACCCATTATCCCCATGATTTATGCAATGTCTTAAATGTTTAAATCACATTTAAAATCTAAGATCTACATCAATACTTAATTCACAATTAAGTGTATTGCATTATTCATGTCTTATCTTGGTTTTGCATGCATTACAACTTTGAATCATTAAAACCCCTTTTAATGTTCAAGTTAAATGGTTTCCACATGCATACAAACATGTCTATTCATCATATGAATAACATCATAAAATAATATAATCAGTTTACATCATATGTAAAAGATCACATTTTGCATAGATATTTGATATCACAAAGAACCTGGACGAGCTCTGATACCACTGATAGTATGCGTGCAGAGGGCTAAGCATGAATTTCAGAAAATTTTTATGCGGAAAGAACGGGTTAAACATTTTAACCCATAAAATGCTTGATATTTTAGATATTTTAACTCTGGTACCAGTCGAAGACAATCTTCAACTGCACATCACATGTGGCACGGGCTCAGTCCCAATACATAGGGTGACACCCGCACGTGCCTATCAAAGCACTCATCATATGAGCCCCCGGGTGGAGAGCCACGCTTCGTCACACGATCACGCGTGAGAGTTCCCGAGAATCGGATAGTCTCCACTAATCCTTTGCTTTGACACCAAATATCACAAAGCCCTCAGATCCCGAGAATTGTGTGATTCAAATAAATATGCATAAATCACAACTTCTTGTGATTTGAAGATTGAGATCATATCTCAACCGTAAAAGAGATCAGGTCTCTTACCTTTAGAAGGGGGTTCCTTCAAGGATGCTTCGCAGCCGCACAAGCGTCCGGCCTCGATGACTCGTCCACGCGAAGCTCCGGAATGATCAGCTCCCGGAGAGTGCTAGCTCGCAGGGAGGCAGAAGGTTGGCTGAAAAGGAGAAGGAAGAAGATGGACCTTCACAGCTCAAGAACTCCTTCTTGGGCTTTCACCTTCAGAGCTACTCTCTCCTCTCACTCTCTTTCTCTGGTGCTCTTTTTTTGTGTTAAGAAGAAGGAAGAGGGGTGGCCTATTTATAGGCCAAGAAGAAGGTGAGGTGTCCCTATGAGGTGTCCTGTGAGGTGTCCTGCCAGGACACATGTCACACATGCAAGGAAGAGAGATGTCCTGCTCCGCCACGTGTCCCGCATGCAAAGGGGTGAGGTGGCCTGGAGGGCGATGTCATGGATGACCTCATGAGGCAGATGAGGTCATGGATGACATCAGGAAGAGTGTGAGGTGTCCAGGCCCGCCACATGTCACACATGCAAGCAAAAGAGGTATCCTGCTCCGCCACGTGTCACGCATGCAAAGGGGTGAGGTGGCCGGGATGTGGGTCCCACATATAGTATGTGGGTCCCACCTAAGTAGGACATGGGTCCCACATACAGTATGTGGGTCCCACATAGAGAAGGAAGTCATAGTCATACTAGGATCATAATTGATTTTAATCCAATTTGACTCAAGCCAAATCTGATTTGGTTGAGCAAATTAGACATTTTCACCAAACCAATTTTGGTGTCAATTACGGTTTTACCAATTTCAAATCATATTTAAATTTGGTCAAGCCCAATCTCTATTACTCAATCAAATTGAGTCTAATCAGTGATCTAATCACCAATTAACTTCTCCAAGCAACAATTGCTTAGGGCAATCAGTCAATCACATTGACTATTTTACCTCTAGACGATTCTCAATCGTCAATCAGCCATTTGATCAATCCTAAAACTTCTAAGCGTGTGACCTCACAGGTTCGAACCTAAGTCGGTAGTACAAGAATACTTTCTGCACTAATCGAAGTAACCATCTAGCAATGGGACCCGACGACCGGATAGGCCGAATAGATGCAAAGCAACATTCTAGAACCTATGGACTATGGTTACTGCATAATTCATCCTCTTGACCAGAAAATGCCCAGGGTGGGTTCAGAGTCTGTCTACCCTGAAACGATCCATCCGAAAATATGTTTCAATTCAATAAGTCAAGTGATAGTGATTTGACTTTCCCTGGCCAGGGTACTACTTAATTGAAAATACAAGGCATTCACCCTTATTTCTAAGGGAGGTCAATTCCATCTTGATGTGCAACTGACTACCACAAGTACTTGACTGGACCCAGAAACCTTTCGTCGCTGGATTAGAAATCCAGATAGTCCGGCACCAAAGTACAGTGAGTTGCTTGCAAGCCACCGGTTGCAATCTCAGGTCTAAAGGATATATATACCCATATCCACTCGGAACAACTCTTGACAAGAGAGAGTCCGTTAATTGGTCACGTTCAGTGAATGTACACTACCATTCACCTGTATACCATACTAGTATCTCTATACTCTTTGGTTTGGAAGACAACCAACAAATATGATACACAATGACCTACGCCCGATAATACTATCGTCCTATTAATAGTATATCATACGATCATGAACTTTTAAGGACCTGTGTGACAAAATCATATTTCATTACACAAAGCAGTCCTAAGGACTTCATCACATCGGAGTTTGTGAAGATGTTCTGGTGATGAATAAATACCATGTTATTTATAATTGATTCAAATACATTTACAATCAACAATTGATTGGATTTAGGACATAATTTCCAACAGTTATTTGGCATTATTCATCATTTTATTGAACATCTTCAAATGAACTCTTATATGATAAAGTCCTTAGAACTTATTTTATGATAAAGAAAAATTTATCTACAAGTTCTTAAACTTGTTTGCGACCAAATGATATACTGTTACTAGGATGACAACATTATCGAGATTAGATCGTTGTGAGACATATACATTGGTTGTCCTCTTAACCAAGGAGTGTGGAGACACTAATATGTCACACAGGTGAAGTATAGGAGTACATTTCACTGAACGTGATCAATTTCAGAATACTCTACTGTCGAGAGATGTTCCGAGTGGATATGAATATAAGTATCCCTCAGACCTGAGATCACCATAGTGATTAGCAAGCAACTCACTTTACTTTGGTACCGGATTAGCAGAATTTCTAATTCTATGATGGAAGGTTACTGGGTGCAGTCACGTACTTGTGAAATCAGTGAGTGAGTCAAGATGAAATTGACCCCTCCTAGAAACAGAAGATAATGCTTTGTATTCAATTTAGCAAAACCTTGGCCAGGATAATCCTTGTGAGGAGTCACAAGATTTCTAAAGTTGAATCAAATCATGGATGCACTGATGTGGAGTGATTGATTATAACCCTATTTGATTTTGATGAGCTCAAAGCATTTGAGTATATCTTATGTTGTACTAATGAATTCAATCTAGTGTTTCAGTCAAATACTTGTAAATTTATGGTTAAGTGTCTCTAGATTTGGTTCAATACATTTTGGATAAGTAAAAAACTCAATTTGAACCAAAGTCTGAGACTCGAGTCGACTCCGAAAATTACGAGTCGACTCGAAGCGTATCAGAAGCACTGGCACGAGCTCGAGTCGACTCCTGTACATTACGAGTCGACTCCGACTGAGAACAGACAGATGGACAGAAAGAATCATCTCAGAACCTGTCAACGAGTCGACTCCTGAAGAGCGCGAGTCGACTCCGATGCTTGCCGAGTCGACTCCAGAGTAGAATGAGTCGACTCCAGGGAGTAACAGACAGAAAGACAGAGAAGCTATTTTGGACCCTGAGAGCCGATTCGACTCCTGAAGAACTCGAGTCGACTCCGATGGCTGGCAGGTCGACTCCTAAGGAAGCGAGAGTCGACTCCCAGAGGAAAATAAGGCAAAAGTCAGAGAGCAAATTTCAGACACTGTGAGCCGAGTCGACTCCCGCAAAGTCCGAGTCGACTCCAAGACAGCGCAACCCCAAAGACAGAAGACGGTATTTTCGTCTCTGAGAGGCGAGTCGACTCCAAGACAGTTCGAGTCGACTCCAAGGCAGCGTGACCCCAAAAGACAGAAGACTGTTTTTCGAATACTGAGAGCCAAGTCGACTCTAGGTTGAGTCGAGTCGACTCCAAGTCGAGACAGCACTTTAATTCAAATCCAGAACAGTTGCCGAGCCGTCTCCAAAAAAGCACGAGTCAACTCCTGCAACAGGTGAGTCGACTCCAGATCGCGCGAGTCGACTTCGATCCCAACGGAAACATTGTCAGGAGTTGCAGAATGTGCAGAACGGCTACAATATTGTGTCTAACAGCTAGTTTCCGTGGGGAATGGCTTAAATAGCCACAGAGAACTGTAGCAAGGTAGAGAAGTAACATTCCTTTCAAAGAAAACAAGAAATCTCTACCTACCAAAGGATTTCAAAGGGAATACACCGAAAAGAAGGAAGAGGGGCATTAAACTCCATCCAACCAACTCTTCCCAGCATTCAAGAAGTCTCCGTCAGTCATCAAGTCTTCGAGACATTCAAGAGGAGACCCCGAGTTCGAGAAGCCCTCCTCTACATCTTCATAAATTTGTTTGAGGGCTCTTAACTTCTCTATTATTTATATCGCTGAATATCTGCTTGTTAAGAAGCTTTATTTTTCTGTTTGTTTTTTCAAACCATTTGTTCCTTACTTGATTCAATCAGGGGATTGAATCAAGGGTGTAAAGGTTTGTTGGTAAGCCTAGGTTGAAACCAACGGTGTAAGGGTTTGATTGTGATCCCGGGAAAACAATCGGGTGGTTCTAGTCGGTGAGCCTGGAAAAACCGACCGAGTTCGTTGTGATCTCGTAAAACAACAAGTTAGATTGTGAGCTTGTAAAACAACCAGCTGTAATCCGAGGGATTATAGTGAATTCCCAAGTGAGGCTTGGGGAGTGGACGTAGGAGCAAGGGTTAGCTCCGAACCACTATAAATTTTCTTGTGTTTGTGATTGCTTTATTGTCTCTTACTTTCCTTTCATTCACTGCATATAGCAACTAATTAATCCACTTGCAAAAGTTTTAATTAGTTACTTACAAAGCTTTTAAATTGCAATAATATATTTTAAAACCCAATTCACCCCCTCCTCTTGGGTTGTCTATCTGGGCAACAAGTGGTATCAGAGCCGGAACTCTTTTACCAAAAGAGTAAAAGATCAAAATGACAACCCCATTTGGATCTTCTCATATTGAGGGCCAGTCCACCCATAGACCTCCATTCTTTAATGGATCCGACTACTCATATTGGAAGGCAAGGATGAGAATATTCATCCAAGCACAAGACTATGAGATGTGGACTACCATACTTAATGGACCATACGTCCCATCAATTTTTGTAGAGGGTGTAACTATACCCAAACTTGAAAAGGATTGGGATGACAATGATATAAGGAAGGCACAACTAAATGCCAAAGCAATGAATGTGCTTTATTGTGCTTTAGATAGAAATGAATTCAATAGAGTCTCTACTTGCAATTCTGCAAAAGAGATTTGGGATAGACTTGAAGTGACCCACGAGGGCACAAATCAAGTAAAAGAATCTAAAATAAATATATTAGTTCATAAGTATGAATTATTTAAGATGGATTCTAATGAAACAATCACTTGCATGTTTACTAGATTTACTGACATTGTCAATGGCCTAAAAAGCCTTGGCAAAAATTATACTAACAGTGAACTTGTCAGGAAGATTCTTCGCTGTTTGCCAAGGTCATGGAAAGCCAAGGTAACGACAATCCAAGAAGCCAAGGACTTAAACAAGCTGCCACTCGAGGAGCTTCTTGAATCCCTCATGACACATGAACTAACAATGAAGCAACACAGTGAAGAAGAGTCCTCCCACAAGAAAAAGGTAATAGCCCTCAAATCTGTTTCTACTAACAAAGATTTATCTTGCAGCAGCAGCAGTGAAGAGGAAGACAATGAGAAAGATGATGATGAGGCTCTTCTCGTGCGTAAGTTCAGAAAATTCATCAACTGAAAGAAGTTCTTTCATCAAAGGAGAGGCCCCTCAAGTTTCTATCACAAGGATAAAGGTAAGGAAAGGAAAAATGAGGGAATCGGATGTTACGAATGTAAGAAGCCGGGACACTTTAGAGCAGACTATCCTTTGCTCAAGAAGGCTAGCAAGTACAAGAAAAAGAAGGTCCTCGTCTCCACCCTATCGGACTCCGATACATCATCATCATCGTCGGATGAGGAACAAGAAGAAAAGGCCAACCTATGTTTTATGGCAAACGACAATGAGGTAACATCTGAAACACATTTAGACTTTACCTTCGATGAATTATATGATGCTTTTAATGAATTAATGGACAAATATAAGACAATAAACCTTAAGAACAAAGAATTGAAACTAACTAACCAATCTCTCTTCCGTAAGTACGATACATTAGTTAAGGATAAAGATGTTATCAGTAAAGAAAATTCAGAACTTAAGACAAGCAACCAACTGTTAATTCAAAAAACTAATACCTTAATTAAAGATAACGAAAAACTAACCAAAAAAATTTCTGAACTTAAAAGGGATAAACAAACTTATAGAGATAATTTCACAAAAGACTTAAATGCACTAAAAACAGAAAAACAAAAGTTGGCACTAGAACTTGAAAAGTACAAACCTTTTGTAGAAAAGTTTACATATAGCTCTGAAAAATTGAAAATGATACTTAATAGTCAACGAGCTGTGTTCAATAGAGCTGGTTTAGGGTATAAACCAAAAAATAAGCAAAAGCTCCTTAGTAATTTCTTTGTAAAAGCAGGGAAAAGTAAAACTAAGAAAATAACCTATTTTTGCTGTGGAACAATAGGACATAAAGCTAATGTGTGTGATTATAGAAAAGGAAAAACTAAAAGAAAAATTAAAAGGGTTTGGGTTCCAAAAGGAACCAACATTACTAACCATGAAGGACCCAAGAAAACTTGGGTACCTAAAATTGTATGATTTGCTTGTGTAGGAGTGTCTTGCAGCCAAGGTCGACAAAAACTGTTGGTACTTGGATAGTGGCTGCTCAAGACACATGACGGGTGACAAAGACCAATTCTTCACCCTTGAGCTTAAGAAGGAAGGTGCTGTGACATTTGGAGACAATAACCAAGGTCACATCATTGGTATAGGTAAAGTACAAATCACCCCTTCAACCTTTATTGATAATGTTCGATATGTTGATGGTCTTAAGCATAACCTACTTAGCATTAGTCAGTTGTGTGATAGAGGTTTTGATGTTTTGTTCAAACCATCTTTATGCATCATAACCAACTCAATTGACAACAGTTTAGTTTTTAAAGGAATAAGACGTGGCAATATGTATGTAGTAGACCTTGAGGATCTTGCCAAACATAACTCCTGTTTAGTTGTTAATGAAACTAAGGATAATGATGCAAGTTGGTTATGGCACCGTAAGTTAGGTCATGCAAGTATGGATACAATATCAAAACTAGTGAAAAGAGATTCCGTGATAGGTTTGCCAAAAGTAAAATTTGAGAAAAATAAAATCTGTGAAGCTTGTCAATATGGCAAACAATCAAGGAACTCCTTTAAATCCATAAATTGTGTCTCTACCTCTAGACCTCTAGAACTACTACACATGGATCTATTTGGACCAACTAGAACCACAGGTCTAGGTGGAAACAAATATGGTCTTGTTATTGTAGATGATTTTTCTAGATATACTTGGGTCATGTTTTTAGCTCATAAAGATCAAGCATTTTCAGTATTTAAGAAATTTCATAAGGAAGTAACTAATGCTAGAGATGCTTCAGTCATAGCTATTAGAAGTGACCATGGAACGGAATTTGAAAATCATCTATTTGATGAATTTTGTGGTAAAAAGGGGATAACTCATAATTTTTCTGCACCTAGGACACCACAACAAAATGGAGTTGTGGAAAGAAAGAATAGAACCTTAGAGGAAATGGCTAGGACCATGTTATGTGAAAGTAACCTCCCTAAGTATTTTTGGGGAGAAGCCATTAATACCTCATGTCATATATTAAATAGAGTTTTATTGAGACCTATTATAAAGAAAACACCTTATGAACTTCGGAAAAATAGAAAGCCCAAAGTAAACTATTTTCATATTTTTGGATGTAGGTGTTTTGTTCATAATAATGGGAAGGATAACCTAGGTAAATTTGATTCTAAATCTGATGAGGGTATATTTTTGGGGTATTCTACAACAAGTAAAGCCTATAGAGTTTTTAATAGAAGAACCCTTGTTATTGAAGAGTCTATACATGTTGTTTTTGATGATACTAGTGATATCTCTTCTAGCAAGAGAGTTGATCCTGATGATAATGCTGAAATTCTTGAAGAAAAGATTGATGAGATGACATTACAAGAAGATGAACAAAAACTAATTGAAAATGCATCATCAAGCCAAGAGGCAATTGTGGATCATGGGCTGACTAAGGCTTGGAGGTATGCTCATGGGCATCCTAAGGAATTAATTTTAGATGATCCATCTCAACCTGTTAGGACTAGAGCATCTCTTAGAAACTTGAATAATCATCTAGCTTTTGTTTCACATTTTGAACCTAAACACATAGAAAAAGCTGAAAATGATGTAAATTGGATAAATGCAATGCAAGAAGAACTAAACCAATTTACTAGAAACAAGGTATGGAACCTTGTTGAACGACCCTCTGAATATTCAATAATAGGTACCAAATGGATATATAAAAATAAACTTGATGAAAATGGAATTGTAATTAGGAACAAGGCTAGACTAGTAGCAAAGGGCTATAATCAAGAAGAAGGTATAGACTTTGATGAAACCTTTGCTCCTGTAGCTAGACTTGAGGCAATTAGATTGTTACTAGCATTTGCATGCTCTAAAGATTTCAAATTATTTCAAAGATGTAAAAAGTGCATTTTTGAATGGGTACATTAATGAAGAGGTGTATGTAGAACAACCTCCTGGTTTTGAAAATCATCAATACCCCAATCATGTGTATAAATTAAACAAAGTACTTTATGGTTTAAAACAAGCACCTAGAGCATGGTATGAAAGACTTAGCAAATTTCTACTAGATCATGAGTTCTCTAGGGGAAATGTAGATACAACACTATTTTTAAAGAAGAAAAACAAAGAAATGTTAGTAGTGCAGATTTATGTTGATGATATTATTTTCGGTGCTACTACAATCGTCTCTGCGAAGAATTTGCTGACTTGATGCAGAGTGAATTTGAAATGAGCATGATGGGAGAGCTGAACTATTTCCTCGGGCTCCAAATCAAACAATCTGAAGAAGGAATCTTCATCAATCAAGCTAAATACATCAAGGAGATGCTTAAGAAGTTTGATATGGAAGGAAACAAGTCAATCAGCACACCCATGAGCTCATCATGCAAACTAGACCAAGATGAATCAGGTAAATCAGTAGATCAAAGGATGTATAGAGATATGATAGGATCTTTATTATATCTCACTGCAAGTAGACCTGACATCATGTTTAGTGTATGCATGTGTGCTAGATATCAATCTAATCCTAAGGAATCACATTTAATTGCAGTTAAGAGAATCTTTAAATACCTAATAGGAACAAAAAATATAGGTTTATGGTATTCTAAAGAATCTAGCCTGAACTTAATAGGGTATACAGATTCAGATTTTGCTGGTTGTAAACTTGATAGAAAAAGCACCAGCGGGTCATGTCAATTCTTAGGAGAAAATCTAATCTCATGGTTTAGCAAGAAACAAAACTCGGTTGCATTATCTACTGCTGAAGCCGAATATGTTGCTGCCGGAAGTTGTTGTGCTCAAATCATGTGGATCAAACAACAACTTGAAGATTATGGAATTAAACAAGATAAAATTTCCATTAATTGTGACAATACTAGTGCTATTAACTTAACTAAGAATCCAATTCAGCACTCAAGAACCAAACACATTGAAATAAGACATAACTTCATAAGAGATCATGTACTGAATGGTGATGTTACACTTCAATTTATTTGCACTGATGATCAACTAGCTGACATCTTCACAAAACCCTTGAGTGAAGAGCGATTTTGTGTGCTTAGGAGAGGATTAGGAGTGATTGATCCATCCTAGTGATGTTCTCTTCTAGTTCATTGATTTTGATGATTAGCTTGTGTTAAATATAGAGTTTCTCATCTATGATTATCAAATCAGATCATAACTTAGTGATTATCTCTTGTTTGGCATGAAAATAACATGATTTTTAGGTGCGTGCCAGATTACGAGTCGACTCGGATACATTTTAGAGTCGGCTCATGAGGGGGAGTCGACTCGCACATAGATAGGAGTCGACTCGAGGTCGATGGCATCATAGGGGGAGTCGACTCGCGCATATTTTGGAGTCGACTCGAGGTCGAGTCGACTCGCGACTTACTGGAGTCGACTCGCGGTCGGGAATCCGATGTTTTAGCCCTAATCGAAGCGTTTAATCGACACTTCTATTCACCGCCTCCACTGTTCAAAAATCCTAGAGTCGTCTCCGACCTCATCTCCGACCTCCATTAGGGCATTTCCGTCGAGTTTCCCCCCGATTCCTCGTGTCTTTCCCCCCTCCTTCGGTCTAGGATGCCTCGGAAAGTTGTTGTCCCGAGCCGGAAGAGGCCCCAATCCGCGAGCGGCGCCGAGCGACGGTCCAAGGCTCGGAATGAACCCGTGAGGCCACAACCTTCGGTTCCTTTTCCGCCGAGGCCGGTTCCCTCGCGTCCGTGCGCCGGAAAGTCGGTCTCCACCGGGAGGTATGTCAACTTTGACTTCCTCTCCCGGGAAGGCTTTACAATAGGGCATAGGTTAAGGGCCCAAGGGTTAGAGATGTTTTGCTCCCTAGATCTCCCTACTTACCCGGGGCTAGTTAGGAAGTTTTACGGGACAGTAGCTAGGGGTCATGGTGGGATACAGGGAACCGTAGCGGGTGTCTCTTTATTTATTTCGGAGGATTTCATTGCACAAATCCTTCATCTTCCCCAAGTAGGGGTGTTTCCCTCTCACCCAGCCGATAGGACTGAGGCCCTTACGGCCATACTAGGGAGTCCACCCCAGTCCCTCCTAGATGAGGTGTCTGCAAGTCAGCTATCAGTTGAAATGCGGCTCCTCTTAAGTATTATATCTAGGACCCTCTTCCCTAAGACAGGCCGTTTTTACTTTGTATCTGAGAGGGACCTAGCCCTAATGTACTACATTCTTCAAGATACCCCAATCAACTTCCCTAAGCTCATCTATAAATACCTATGTGAGCCTCTAGACAAACCAAGGCTTACTCTTCCCTATGGGATGCTGTACACATTGATCTTCAGGGAGTTAGAGGTCCCCATTCCTGAGGGGGAACCCTCTCGCGCACTGCGATACACATATCGCATGGGTGAGGAAACTCTTCACAGGATGGGATTTGATAAGGTTGAGGGAGTCTGGGTCCGGAAACCATCCTCTTCCACACCTACTGACCCTACTACTCGTCACTCCCCCAGCCTTGATCATGACTCCGATTTTCCCACCTATCCCTCCACTTCAGCACCATCCACTTCAGCCGGACCCTCCACTGCACCACCTTCTCAGCCACAGGAAGTCCGGATCTCTCCTGAGCAGCTCCGGGAGTTGCGGCAGGAGATCGTGAGGGATCTTCGGGACGACCTACTGTGGGAGCTCCGAGGTCCAGCGGCTGCTCCCTCCACTGCCCTGGTTCCTTCATTGGCAGCCGTGACCGAGATGACGGCTCATCTGAGGAAAGAGATTTACAATGTCAGAAGCCTTATACAAGCCCAATTTTCAAATATGAGCGATGTCACGAGTAACACAAGAAAGATGCGAGATGACATCCGACAGGACCTAGGCAGCCAGAGTCAGGGGGACGAGCGTCTAGCCAATGTACTGATCTCCAAGTTGGATACCCTTCAGGAGAATCTGACTGAGCTCACCTCGATCCAGAGTAGGGCCACCTCGGAGATCATAAGACAACTAGAAAACATTACAGACGGGATCAGTCTAATTATGCAACAATCTAGACTGAGCAAGGGAGCCACATCCTCCACAAAGAAATCCTAGTGTAGCTTGTTTTTCTCTTTTAGATATGTACTGAGCCACATCCTCCACAAAGAAATCCTAGTGTAGCTTGTTTTTCTCTTTTAGATATGTACTTACTGCTTTACTTTTTGTTGTATCTACAAGTGTACTTAAATATACATCAATACAATGAGTAGACATTTCTCTTCCAAATTGTTGCAAATTTGATCTCTAATTGCTTTTGTGATGTGCTTTCTTCCTTTTTGCTATGATGACAAAAAGGGGGAGAAAATATATTGAATAGACATGTAAAGGGAATCAATAAAAAGAAACCTTTTAAAACACAAAATAATTTGTTCTAAGTGGATTCGATACCTCGAGGCTCATTATCTCTCTATTGGGGCTCCTAAAGAAGTAATCTCCAGAATCTATTGAAGGGATATTCGGAGATTAGTCGAATCATACTCAAAACAAATTGGCAGATTTTTCCTCTAAAAACAAAAATTCAAGTTCAAAAGCTTCAATACACTAAAAGAAAATTCAGAGAATCTAAACAAAGTTGAATGCATGTGTTGAGGGGGAGAATCTGAAATTTTAAGAAAGCAAACTCATTAAATATATATAAGCCAAACAATTGATTGCATGACATGAAGGCTTATATAATTCCAAATGAAAGGGGGAGCTTTAACTTCAAAATTTACTGTTTCACACCTTTCAGTTTTGGATAAATTAAATAACTAGACACTTGAATTCATTTTAAAATTTTACTATAAATCTTCTTGTTTGTTGAGCAATTCACTTTACATATACTCAATGTTTTTTCATCATCAAAAAGGGGGAGATTGTGGAGTGATTGATTATAACCCTATTTGATTTTGATGAGCTCAAAGCATTTGAGTATATCTTATGTTGTACTAATGAATTCAATCTAGTGTTTCAGTCAAATACTTGTAAATTTATGGTTAAGTGTCTCTAGATTTGGCTCAATACATTTTGGATAAGTAAAGAACTCAATTTGAACCAAAGTCTGAGACTCGAGTCGACTCCGGAAAATTACGAGTCGACTCCAAGCGTATCAGAAGCACTGGCACGAGCTCGAGTCGACTCCTGTACATTACGAGTCGACTCCGACTGAGAACAGACAGACTGATAGAAAGAATCATCTCAGAACCTGTCAACGAGTCGACTCCTGAAGAGCGCGAGTCGACTCCGATGCTTGCCGAGTCGACTCCAGAGTAGAACGAGTCGACTCCAGGGAGTAACAGACAGAAAGACAGAGAAGCTATTTTGGACCCTGAGAGCCGAGTCGACTCCTGAAGAACTCGAGTCGACTCCGATGGCTGGCAGGTCGACTCCGAAGGAAGCGAGAGTCGACTCCTAGAGGAAAACAAGGCAAAAATCAGAGAGCAAATTTCGGACACTGTGAGCCAAGTCGACTCCCGCAAAGTCCGAGTCGACTCCAAGACAGCGCAACCCCAAAGACAGAAGACGGTATTTTCGTCTCTGAGAGGCGAGTCGACTCCAAGACAGTTCGAGTCGACTCCAAGGCAGCGCGACCCCAAAAGACAGAAGACTGTTTTTCGAATACTGAGAGCCGAGTCGACTCCAGGTTGAGTCGAGTCGACTCCAAGTCGAGACAGCACTTTAATTCAAATCCGGAACAGTTGTCGAGCCGTGTCCAGAAAAGCACGAGTCGACTCCTGCAACAGGCGAGTCGACTCCAGATCGTGCGAGTCGACTCCGATCCCAACGGAAATATTGTCAGGAGTTGCAGAATGTGCAGAACGGCTACAATATTATGTCTAACGGCTAGTTTCCGTGGGGAATGGCTTAAATAGCCACAGAGAACTGTTGTGGAGTGATTGATTAAAACCCCATTTGATTTTGATGAGCTCAAAGCATTTGAGTATATCTTTTGATTACTAATGAATTCAATTGAGTGTTTTAGTGAAAATCCTGTCTAAGTGTCCCAAGACTTGGTTCATAATTTTTGGATAAGTTAAGGAGTCTGTTTGAACCAATGTCTGAGACTCGAGTCGACTCCCGAGTATCACGAGTCGACTCCAAGCATATCAAGTTCACTGGGACGAGCTCGAGTCGACTCCAGATAAGTACGAGTCGACTCCGACTGAGAACAGACAGAAGGACAGAAAGCTTCAACTCAGAACCTGTCAGCGAGTCGACTCCCGAAGTGCGCGAGTCGACTCCGATGTTCACCGAGTCGACTCCAAGGAAGTAAGAGTCGACTCCAAGCAGTCACAGGCAGAAAAGTCAGAGAACAGTTTTCGGGTCTGAGATTCGAGTCGACTCCAGTGGAACGCGAGTCGACTCCGATAGGTGGCAAGTCGACTCCAGAGAAAGCAAGAGTCGACTCTCAGCGGTACACAAAGAAAAAGTCAGAGAGCATTTTATGGACTCTGAGATTCGAGTCGACTCCCGCAATACGCGAGTCGACTCCAAGACACCGCGACCCCAAGACAGACAGAAAACCAAGTTACTGCCTCTGAGATTCGAGTCGACTCCCAGACAGCTCGAGTCGACTCCAAGACATCTTCACGTCAAAAGGCAGAAGACCATCTTTTGGAAACTGAGAACCGAGTCGACTCCAAGGAAGTTCGAGTCGACTCCAAGACTGGACGAGCCAAAAGACAGAGGATCGGGAGTTCAGGCTCTGAGATTCGAGTCGACTCCCAGGACAGTCGAGTCGACTCGAGTGGACAAAATTCAAAATTGGATCCACGGACTTCAGTGGATGAGCCGACTCCAAAATTGCCAAGTCAGCTCCAGAAGTTGACGAGTCGACTCCAGGTCAAGACGAGTCGACTCCCAGTCATGAAGGCAACTTTAATTCAAATTTGGAACAGTTGCCGAGTCGACTCCGGAAAAGCTTGAGTCGACTCCCGCTACAGCCGAGTCGACTCCTGATCGCGCGAGTCGACTCCAACCCACCAACGGTCATATTGTCAGGCTGCGCAGAGTGTTCAGAACGGGCAGAAAAAGCACTCTAACGGCTAGTTTCCGTGGGGGTTGGCTTAAATAGCCACAGAGGACTGTAGCAAGGCAGAGAACAACCATTCCACTCCAACTAATCAAGCATTCAAGCTCTGCAACGTGCTCTTCAACGAAAAAGAGGAAGATCTGCATTTACTGCTTCCAACTACATCTTTCCAGCAATTAAAGCCTCCTTCTCCTGCATTCAAGTCGACTACTCTTTCAAGAGGAGACCAGAAGTTTAAGAAGCCATTCCTCATCTCCAATCTAAAAGCGTTTGAGGCTTCTTAACTTCATTTATTGTTCATATTGTTTTCATCTGCTTTTTGAGAAGCTCATTTTCTGTTTTCTTTCTACAACTTGTATTTACTTGGTTCAATCGGGGATTGAATCAAGGGGATTGTGGTTGGTTGGTGAGCCGAGTTAAAACCAACGTGTGTAAGGGTTTGATTGTGATCCCGGAAAAACAATCGGGGCGGTTCTAGTCGGTGAGCCTGGAAAAACCAACCGAGTTCGTTGTGAGCTCGTAAAACAACAAGTTTGGTTGTGAGCTTGGAAAACAACCGGCTGTAATCCAAGGGGGTTATAGTGAATTCCCAAGTGAGACTTGGGGAGTGGACGTAGGAGCAAGGGTTAGCTCCGAACCACTATAAAACCTTGTGTTTGCATTGGATTGTCTCTCTTCTTCTTCCCCTCACATCACTCACAGCACTTAGCATTAATTAAATAACTTGCAATAGTTTTTAATTAGTCAACCACATCGTTTTAATTATTCAAATTATTTTAAAACCCAATTCACCCCCCCCCCTCTTGGGTTGTCTATCTGGGCAACAAGTGGTATCAGAGCCTAAACTCTTCCACCCAAGAGTTAAAAGATCAAAATGACAACCCCATTTGGATCTTCCCACATTGAGGGTCAGTCCACCCAAAGACCCCCTTTCTTTAATGGATCCGACTACTCATACTGGAAGGCTAGGATGAGAATATTCATCCAAGCCCAAGACTATGAGATGTGGACCATTGTAGTAAATGGCCCATACATCCTATCTATATATGTAGAGGGTGTCAAGGTACCCAAACTAGAAAAGGATTGGGATGAACATGACATGAGGAAGGCACAACTAAACTCTAAAGCTATGAATGTGTTTTATTGTGCCTTGGATAGAAATGAATTCAATAGGGTCTCTACTTGCAACTCTGCAAAAGAGATTTGGGATAGACTTGAAGTGACCCATGAAGGCACGAATCAAGTTAAAGAATCCAAAATTAATATATTGGTTCATAAGTATGAACTATTTAAAATGGATTCTAATGAGACAATCACTAGCATGTTCACTAGGTTTACTGACATTGTCAATGGCCTAAAAAGCCTTGGCAAGAGCTATACTAACAGTGATCTTGTCAGGAAAATACTTCGCTGCCTACCAAGGTCATGGGAAGCCAAGGTGACGGCAATCCAAGAAGCTAAAGACTTGAACAAGCTTCCACTTGAAGAGCTCCTTGGATCCCTAATGACTCACGAGCTAACCATGAAGCAACACAGCGAAGAGGAGTCCTCCCACAAGAAAAAGATAATAGCTCTTAAGTCTACTTCATCTAACAAGGACTTGTCTTGCAGTAGCAGCAGTGACGAAGAAGAGAATGAGGAAGATGATGGTGAGGCACTTCTTGTGCGCAAGTTCAAGAAATTTATCAACCACAAGAAGGCGTATCATCAAAGGAGAGGCCCCTCAAATTCCTACCGCAAGGACAAAGGTAAGAAAAGGGAAAATGAGGGGATTGGGTGTTACGAGTGCAAGAAGCCGGGTCACATAAGAGCAGAGTGCCCCCTACTGAAGAAGGGGAGTAAGTACAAGAAGAAGAAGGCTCTTGTCACTACACTATCCGACTCCGACTCATCATCCTCCTCATCAGATGATGAACAAGAAGAGAAGGCCAATTTCTGCTTCATGGCCAACGAAAACGAGGTAACTTCCGATACGCATCTTGATTTTTCTTTTGATGAACTTTATGATGCATTTAATGAATTAATAGTAGAATATAAGGCCATAAATCTTAAGAATAAAGAACTAAAAAATAGCTAATCAATCATACCTACATAAATACGATAAATTAGTTAAGGATAAGAATTTAATCATCAAAGAAAATATAGAACTTAAGACAAGCAACCAACTTTTAACTCAAAAGAATAGTACCTTAACTAAAGATAATGAAAAACTAACTAAGGAACTTTCAGAACTTAAAAATCATAAACAAATCTTAAATAAGGATCTCACAAAAGAACTTAATGACCTAAAAGCAGAAAATCAAACTCTAACTAAAGAACTTAACAAATACAAACCCTTAGTTGAAAAATTTACATATAGTTCTGAAAAATTAAACATGATACTTAATAGTCAACGAGCCGTATTTAATAAAGCGGGTTTAGGGTATAAACCAAGAAATAAACAAAAACTTCTTAGTAACTTCTTTGTTAAAGCTGGAGAAACTAAAACTAAGAAAATAACTTGCTTTTGCTGTGGTACTATAGGTCATAAAGCAAATGTGTGTAATTTTAGGAAAAATAAAACAAAAAGGAAAATTAAAAGGGTATGGGTTCCAAAAGGAACCAACTTGACTAACCATGAAGGACCCAAGAAAACTTGGGTACCTAAGATGACATGATTTCCTTGTGTAGGAGTGTCTTGCAGCCAAGGTCAACAAAAACTGCTGGTACTTGGATAGTGGCTGCTCTAGGCACATGACGGGTGACAAAGATCAATTTTTCACCCTTGAAGCTAAGAAGGGAGGTGCTGTGACTTTTGGAGACAACAACCAAGGTCACATCATTGGTATTGGTAAAGTTCAAATCACCCCTTCTACTTTTATTGATAATGTTAGATATGTTGATGGTCTTAAGCATAACTTATTAAGCATTAGTCAATTATGTGATAAAGGGTATGATGTTATGTTTAAGCCATCACTATGCATTATAACAAACCCTAATGATAATAGTTTAGTTTTTAAAGGGATTAGACGTGGAAATGTATATGTTGTAGACCTAGAAGATCTTGCAAAACATAACCAATGTTTAGTTGTAAATGAAACTAAAGATAATGATGCTAGTTGGTTATGGCACCGTAAGTTAGGTCATGCAAGCATGGACACAATAACTAAACTAGTTAAAAGAGACTCCGTGATAGGTTTGCCAAAATTAAAATTTGAAAAGAACAAAATATGTGAAGCATGTCAATTTGGCAAACAATCTAGGAACTCTTTTAAATCCATAAAATGTGTCTCTACCTCTAGGCCTCTAGAATTATTACACATGGACCTATTTGGTCCAACTAGAACAACAAGCCTAGGTGGAAATAAATATGGTCTAGTTATAGTAGATGATTACTCTAGGTACACATGGGTCATGTTCCTAATGCATAAGGATCAAGCATTTTCTATGTTTAAGAAGTTCCATAAGGAAGTAACAAATGCTAGAGAGTCTTCAGTCATAGCCATTAGAAGTGACCATGGTACCGAATTCGAAAATCAGTCATTTAATGAATTTTGTAGTAAGAAAGGGATAACCCATAATTTCTCAGCACCTAGGACACCACAACAAAATGGAGTGGTGGAAAGGAAGAATAGAACACTAGAGGAAATGGCTAGAACTATGTTATGTGAAAGTAACCTCCCTAAGTACTTTTGGGGAGAAGCCATTAATACCTCTTGTCACATACTAAATAGAGTTCTATTGAGACCCATTATAAAGAAAACACCTTATGAACTGTGGAAAAACAGAAAACCAAAGGTTAATTATTTTCATGTTTTTGGATGTAGGTGTTTTGTGCATAATAATGGAAAAGATAATCTAGGAAAATTTGACCCTAAATCTGATGAAGGAATATTCTTAGGTTATTCTACAACTAGTAAAGCCTATAGAGTCTTTAATAAAAGAACCTTAGTTATAGAAGAATCTATACATGTTGTTTTTGATGACTCTAGTGACATCTCGTCTAGTAAGAAGGTTAATTTTGATGATGATGTTGAAATACTTGAAGAAAAGATAGATGAGATGGGATTACAAGATGATAATCAAAAGTTGATTGAAGGAGAATCATCAAGCCAAGAGGCTATTATGGATCATGGGCTAACTAAAGCTTGGAGGTATGCTCATGGGCATCCTAAGGAACTAATCCTAGATGATCCATCTCAACCCGTTAGGACTAGAGCATCCCTTAGGAATTTGAATAACCATCTAGCTTTTGTTTCACACTTTGAGCCCAAACATATAGAAGAAGCCGAAAATGATGTAAATTGGATAAATGCAATGCAAGAAGAACTAAACCAATTTACTAGAAACAAAGTGTGGAATCTAGTAGAGAGACCTTCTGAATATCCAATTATTGGTACTAAATGGATTTATAAAAATAAACTTGATGAAAATGGAATTGTTATAAGGAATAAGGCTAGACTAGTAGCAAAGGGGTATAATCAAGAAGAAGGTATAGATTTTGATGAAACCTTTGCTCCCGTAGCTAGACTTGAGGCGATTAGACTACTATTAGCATATGCATGCTCTAAGGACTTCAAACTATTTCAAATGGATGTAAAAAGTGCATTTTTAAATGGGTATATTAATGAGGAGGTATATGTAGAACAACCTCCTGGTTTTGAAAATCATCAATACCCTAATCATGTATATAAACTGAACAAAGCACTTTATGGCTTAAAACAAGCACCTAGAGCATGGTATGAGAGGCTTAGCAAATTTCTATTAGAACATGAATTCTCTAGGAGAAATGTAGACACAACATTATTTCTGAAAAAGCAAAATAAAGATATGTTATTAGTACAGATTTATGTTGATGATATCATTTTCGGTGCTACTAACAATCGCCTCTGCGAGGAATTTGCTGATTTGATGCAGAGTGAGTTTGAGATGAGCATGATGGGAGAGCTGAACTACTTTCTCGGGCTTCAAATCAAACAGTCTGAAGGAGGCATCTTCATCAATCAAGCCAAATATATCAAGGAGATGCTCAAGAAGTTTGACATGGAGGGAAACAAGTCAATCAGCACCCCCATGAGCTCATCATGCAAATTAGACCAAGATGAATCAGGTAAATCTGTAGATCAAAAACTTTATAGAGGTATGATAGGATCTTTACTGTATCTTACTGCAAGTAGACCTGATATTATGTTTAGTGTGTGCATGTGTGCTAGATATCAGGCTAATCCTAAAGAATCACATCTAGTTGCAGTTAAGAGAATTTTTAAATACTTAATAGGAACTAAGAACATAGGGCTATGGTACTCTAAAGAATCTAGCCTAAACTTGATAGGGTACACAGATTCAGACTTCGCTGGATGTAAGCTTGATAGAAAAAGTACCAGCGGGTCGTGTCAATTTCTAGGAGAAAACCTTATCTCATGGTTTAGCAAGAAATAAAACTCGGTTGCATTATCCACTGCAGAAGCTGAATATGTTGCAGCCGGGAGTTGTTGTGCTCAAATCTTATGGATTAAACAACAATTAGAAGATTATGGCATTAAACAAGATAAAATTCCCATTAATTGTGATAATACAGTGCCATAAACCTAACTAAAAATCCAATTCAACATTCAAGAACTAAACACATTGAGATAAGACATCACTTCATAAGAGATCATGTATTGAATGGTGATGTGACACTCCAATTTGTTTGTACTGATAATCAATTAGCAGATATTTTTACAAAACCCCTAAGTGAAGAGAGGTTTAGTGTGCTTAGGAGGGGATTAGGAGTGATTGATCCATCCTAGTGGTAGTTTCCACTAGATTCATTGATTTTGATGATTACAATGTGGTTAAAATAGAGTTCCTTTTCAATGATCATCAAATCAGATCTTAATTAGGTGATTTTCCCTCATTTGGCACGATTATAGCATGATTTTTAGGTGCGTGCCAAGGTTAGAGACGACTCGAGTAAGTTTCAGAGCCGGCTCCTAAGGGGGAGTCGACTCGCGCATTGGCGGGAGTCGACTCGCAAAGATGGCAGCAGAGGGGGAGTCGACTCGCATACTGTCGGGAGTCGACTCGAGGTCCACAGGCGCATAAGGAGAGTCGACTCGCGCATATTCTGGAGTCGACTCGAGGTCGAGTCGACTCGCGACTCAGTGGAGTCGACTAGCAGTCGGGATCCGACTTTTTAACCAGATTTGTCGTTTCGAAAACACTTTTCTTTCAAGCCGCCACTGTTCAAAAAGCCCTAGAGCCGACTCCTAGGTCGTCCCCCGATCGTCTCCAAGCCATTTTTCCGTCGATTCTTCGCCGGACATTGAGTTCTCCTCCCTTCCTAGGTCATTCCCGGTCGGTTCCGAGTCTTTTCCGTCGGTCCTTCACCGTCCTCTAGGTTTTTCCTCTCAGTTTAGGTCAAAATGCCGCGTAAGACCGTAGTTAGGAAGAGGTCCCGACCCGAGGCCGGTCCCGAGCGGCGCTCCAAGGCACGGCACGATCCCGCGAGGCAACCACCTCCGCTCGTTCCCCGCCTAGGGCGGTTCCCCGCGAGGCCATTGGCCGGGAAGGTCGTCTCCACCGGGAGGTATGTCGATTTCGACTTCCTCTCCCGGGAAGGGTTCACCATAGGTGATAGACTTAGGGCCCAGGGCCTAGAGTACTTCCTTACACTGGACCTCCCCACATACCCGAGCCTTATTAGAGAGTTCTATGGTACCGTCCATCGGCGAGATGGAGGTATCGAGGGCACAGTAGCCGGTGTCCCTTTGCGTGTCACGGAGGATCTTATTGCCCACATCCTCCACCTTCCATTAGCAGGGGTGGCTCCCGCACACCCTGAGGATAGGGTTGAGGCCCTTACGGCCGTTCTAGGACATCCACCCCAGTCACCTCTAGACGAGGTATCCGCGAGCTCACTACCGATTGAGGTGCGGATCCTCTTGAGTATTTTGTCTAGGTCCATCTTCCCTAAGACAGGGAGATTTGATTTTGTAAATGAGAGAGACCTAGCTCTTATGTTCTATATCCTTCAGGACACCCCAATCAACTTCCCTAAGCTCATCTATAGGTATATGTGTGAGCCCCTAGATAGACCTAGGCTCACCCTCCCATACGGCATGATTTTCACCCTTCTTTTTAGGGAGTACGAGGTTCCCATTCCTGAGGAGGAGCCCTTTCGCGCTTTGCGATGGACCTGATCGCACGCGTGCGGGGACCCTACACAGGATGGGGTTTTGGAAGAGAGAGGGGGTATGGGTTAGGAAGTCTACCCTCACCGCTCAGACCACCAGACCTTCACCCAGTCCTGAGCCCGATTCAGACTATCCAGACCTTCCAGACCATCCAGACCATCCAAACCTTCCATCCACTCCTCCTGCTCCTACCACCTCCGCCGGACCTTCCTCCTCAGCTCCACCATCCATGGAAGTCCGGATTGATCCTGAGCAGCTCCGGGAGCTGCGACAGGAGATAGTCAGAGATGTGAGGGATGAGCTGCTTCGGGAGCTCCGAGGTGCGGTGCCTGCTCCCACTCCTGCACCCGTATCTTCTCAGTTGGTCCTTCCTTGACAGCCGTGACTGACATGACGGCTCATGTACGGGAAGAGATCTACAATGTCCGGAGTTTGGTCCAGGCCCAGTTCCACAGCATTAGTGAGGTCACGAGCACCACTCGACAGATGCGAGAGGACATAGGTCGTGACATGCACACCACCACCGAGGGGGCCGAGCGCTTGTCGAATGTACTCATCGACAAGCTGGACGCACTTCAGACGTCGGTGACCGGGCTTCAGATGTCGGTGACTGAGCTCTCCACTACACATAGCAGAGCCACTACGTCTATTATCACGCAGCTTGGCCATGTTACAGATGCAGTCACCTCCTCATGGAGCAGAGCCGATTGAGAGGAGGAGCCACATCCACGAGAGGAGGACCCACATCCTCGAGAGGAGGTACCTCATCCTCGAGGAGACCATAGATGTTTTTGTGTTTTGTCTTGTTTTACTTTACTTATTGTATTCTCACATGTATTCACATTCATATCAATACAATGAGTAGACATTTTATCTTCAATTATGTGCCATTTGATGATTGGTTGTGCCATTGATTGTGTGTGATTACCTCCTTTTTGATATAATGACAAAAAGGGGGAGAAATAAAATATGTAAAAAAAAGGGGGAGAAATATGTATAAAGTATGTAAAAGGGGCGAAATATGTAAAAGAAATCAATGGAAATCAATAAAAACATAAAACTCTTAAAAACACACAAATTTGTTCTAAGTGGATTCGGTACCTCGAGGCTCATTATCTCTCTTTTGGGGCTCCTAATGAAGTAATCTCCAGAATCTATTCAAGGGATATTCGGAGATTAGCTGAATCCTACCACAAGAACAAATTGACAGATTTTCCCTCTAAATACAAAAAAATTCAGTTCAAAAACTTCAAAGCATTAAAAGGAAATTCAGAGAATCAAAACATAGTTGAATGCATATGTTGAGGGGGAGAATCTGAATTTTAATCAAACTAAATCATTAATGACATATAAGCCAAACAATTGATTGCATAATATGAAGGCTTATATAATTCCAAATGAAAGGGGGAGCTTTAACTCCGAAATTTATTGTTTCACTCCTTTCAAGCTTGGATAAATTGAATTACCAGACATTTGAATTCATTTATGAATTTTATTTCATTATTTATTGAGCAATTCATTTTACATATACTCAAAGTTTTGTCATCATCAAAAAGGGGGAGATTGTGGAGTGATTGATTAAAACCCCATTTGATTTTGATGAGCTCAAAGCATTTGAGTATATCTTTTGATTACTAATGAATTCAATTGAGTGTTTCAGTGAAAATCCTGTCTAAGTGTCCCAAGACTTGGTTCATAATTTTTGGATAAGTTAAGGAGTCTGTTTGAACCAATGTCTGAGACTCGAGTCGACTCCCGAGTATCACAAGTCGACTCCAAGCGTATCAAGTTCACTGGGACGAGCTCGAGTCGACTCCAGATAAGTACGAGTCGACTCCGACTGAGAACAGACAGAAGGACAGAAAGCTTCAACTCAGAACCTGTCAGCGAGTCGACTCCCGAAGTGCGCGAGTCGACTCCGATGTTCACCGAGTCGACTCCAAGGAAGTAAGAGTCGACTCCAAGCAGTCACAGGCAGAAAAGTCAGAGAACAGTTTTCGGGTCTGAGATTCGAGTCGACTCCAGTGGAACGCGAGTCGACTCCGATAGGTGGCAAGTCGACTCCAGAGAAAGCAAGAGTCGACTCTCAGCGGTACACAAAGAAAAAGTCAGAGAGCATTTTATGGACTCTGAGATTCGAGTCGACTCCCGCAATACGCGAGTCGACTCCAAGACACCGCGACCCCAAGACAGACAGAAAACCAAGTTACTGCCTCTGAGATTCGAGTCGACTCCCAGACAGCTCGAGTCGACTCCAAGACAGCTTCACGTCAAAAGGCAGAAGACCATCTTTCGGAAACTGAGAGCCGAGTCGACTCCAAGGAAGTTCGAGTCGACTCCAAGACTGGACGAGCCAAAAGACAGAGGATCGGGAGTTCGGGCTCTGAGATTCGAGTCGACTCCCAGGACAGTCGAGTCGACTCGAGTAGACAAAATTCAAAATTGGATCCACGGACTTCAGTGGATGAGCCGACTCCAAAATTGCCAAGTCAGCTCCAGAAGTTGACGAGTCGACTCCAGGTCAAGACGAGTCGACTCCCAGTCGTGAAGGCAACTTTAATTCAAATTTGGAACAGTTGCCGAGTCGACTCCGGAAAAGCTTGAGTCGACTCCCGCTACAGTCGAGTCGACTCCTGATCGCGCGAGTCGACTCCAACCCACCAACGGTCATATTGTCAGGCTGCGCAGAGTGTTCAGAACGGGCAGAAAAAGCACTCTAACGGCTAGTTTCCGTGGGGGTTGGCTTAAATAGCCACAGAGGACTGTAGCAAGGCAGAGAACAACCATTCCACTCCAACTAATCAAGCATTCAAGCTCTGCAACGTGCTCTTCAACGAAAAAGAGGAAGATCTGCATTTACTGCTTCCAACTACATCTTCCCAGCAATTAAAGCCTCCTTCTCCTGCATTCAAGTCGACTACTCTTTCAAGAGGAGACCAGAAGTTTAAGAAGCCATTCCTCATCTCCAATCTAAAAGCGTTTGAGGCTTCTTAACTTCATTTATTGTTCATATTGTTTTCATCTGCTTTTTGAGAAGCTCATTTTCTGTTTTCTTTCTACAACTTGTATTTACTTGGTTCAATCGGGGATTGAATCAAGGGGATTGTGGTTGGTTGGTGAGCCGAGTTAAAACCAACGTGTGTAAGGGTTTGATTGTGATCCCGGGAAAATAATCGGGGCGGTTCTAGTCGGGGAGCCTGGAAAAACCGACCGAGTTCGTTGTGAGCTCGTAAAACAACAAGTTTGGTTGTGAGCTTGGAAAACAACCGGCTGTAATCCAAGGGGGTTATAGTGAATTCCCAAGTGAGACTTGGGGAGTGGACGTAGGAGCAAGGGTTAGCTCCGAACCACTATAAAACCTTGTGTTTGCGTTGGATTGTCTCTCTTCTTCTTCCCCTCACATCACTCACAGCACTTAGCATTAATTAAATAACTTGCAATAGTTTTTAATTAGTCAACCACATCGTTTTAATTATTCAAATTATTTTAAAACCCAATTCACCCCCCCCTCTTGGGTTGTCTATCTGGGCAACAACTGTAGCAAGGTAGAGAAGTGACATTCCTTTCAAAGAAAACAAGAAATCTCTACCTACCAAAGGATTTCAAAGGGAATACACCGAAAAGAAGGAAGAGGGCATTAAACTCCATCCAACCAACTCTTCCCAGCATTCAAGAAGTCTCCGTCAGTCATCAAGTCTTCAAGACATTCAAGAGGAGACCCCGAGTTCGAGAAGCCCTCCTCTACATCTTCATAAATTTGTTTGAGGGCTCTTAACTTCTCTATTATTTATATCGCTGAATATCTGCTTGTTAAGAAGCTTTATTTTTCTATTTGTTTTTTCAAACTATTTGTTCCTTACTTGATTCAATCAGGGGATTGAATCAAGGGTGTAAAGGTTTGTTGGTAAGCCTAGGTTGAAACCAACGGTGTAAGGGTTTGATTGTGATCCCGGAAAAACAATCGGGTGGTTCTAGTCGGTGAGCCTGGGAAAACCGACCGAGTTCGTTGTGATCTCGTAAAACAACAAGTTAGGTTGTGAGCTTGTAAAACAACCGGCTGTAATCCGAGGGATTATAGTGAATTCCCAAGTGAGGCTTGGGGAGTGGACGTAGGAGCAAGGGTTAGCTCCGAACCACTATAAATTTTCTTGTGTTTGTGATTGCTTTATTGTCTCTTACTTTCCTTTCATTCACTGCATATAGCAACTAATTAATCCACTTGCAAAAGTTTTAATTAGTTACTCACAAAGCTTTTAAATTGCAATACTTATTTTAAAACCCAATTCACGCCCCCCCCCTCTTGGATTGTCTATCTGGGCAACAACTGATTACAGAGTTGACAGAACTCTAAGGTCATCCTGGCATTAGGAGTCAAAGGGATGAATTATACACTAACCATAGTTTAGGGTTCCAGAATATTTACTTCGCATATAATCGGCCTATCCAGACGTCTGGTACCATTGCTGATGGTCACATCGATTAGTGCAGAAAGTCGCTCCTGTACTACTGACCTAGGTTCGAACCTATGAGGTCACACGCATAGAAGTTTTCTGATTGATCAAGATAGCTGATGGATGGTTGAGAATCATTTAGGGGTAATTTGGTCAATTCGATTGGCAAATTATCTTATAAAATAATTAAATTAATTATTGAAGAATTAATTAGTAATTAGATTACTAGTAAACTCAATTTGATTGAGTAATTGGACTGAGGATGAGCCAAATTGAATTGGATTCAACTTTGGGCTCAATCAGGATTTTTGACTTGATTGGATTAGGTCTGAATCAAGAGGACTTAGGTTGACCAAATTAAATTAGATTAAATTTGTGCTTAATTAGAAATTAACCTAATTGGATTAGGTTCAACCCAAGGTAATTGGACAATCCTAATTGTTAGGATTTAAATAAATTAAATGGGTTTGATCTGAAACTGTTTGGATCTTGAAATCCACATGTCACATATCCATGCATGGCGCCATGAATTGAATTTTAATATGATTAAAAAATTAATTTAATTTATTTAATAGTGCTATAGGATATGTGGCACACATCAGGGACCTCCTTCATCATCAGATGGGGCGAAATGGAGAGATAAATTCATGAAAAGAATTGAATAAGATCAAATTCTCTCTCTTCATGGCATATGTCATCCTTATCTTTATCTCACTTCTAATTAAGTTTGAATTTCGAATTTAAACACTACAAAATCACCTCATGACCCTCTAATCTGATTGTGGGCATGGGAATTTTGAAATTGAAAGAAGGAAGTGGCAACATGATAAATGGTTTAGATTAGATCAAGCTTCATCATGTGTTGGCGCATGAAACAAGCATTTGAATTTTGAATTCAAAACCCCATAAAATCCTCCCAAAATATTGGAAGGTTGGCGTGTGAAGAGGGGCGGAGGGCGACATTAAAAGGACCTCCATCAGCTTATCGCCGAAATTAAGATAAAAAGAAAAAAAAAGAAGGAAGAAAGGAAAAAGAAAAGAGAGGAACCCTAGTTCATGCATGAAAAAATTCTGCATTCAATCTAACCGACTTCTTCCTCTCCAAGTCTATCATGTCATTAGTGTTAGGGGTCCCTGATAAGAGCCTTTAGATTAGATCTAAGTCCTCTTCAATCCCTATAAACCATTCCTCCAAATTCTTTCAAGAAGGCAGATCAAAGGTTGATAGTGTCAGGAAGATCAAATTTTAGCCTCAAGAAATTCTGCGCAAGCTAGCACTTTCGCGGGATTGGATCTCTCCAGGAACTTCGCATGGATTACTCATGGAGGCCAGACGATTGTGTGGCTGTGAAGCTCGAGCATTTGATCCATTATATTCTGATTTTGCAAAGGTATAAATCTGATACCAGTAATTTAGATAAGATCTAATCCCCGAGGGTTAAACCTCTTTAGGGGCTCTTCACAGAGTAATCTTTAGAACCTATTCAATGGGTATTCGAAGATTAGTTGGATTATAGATTAGTCAAGTTTAGAACTTAATAATCTCATTTCAGATCTGATATTAATCATGCAAATGATTTAGCATAATTGTTTAAACGATTCTGGCATAACGATCATGTGTTTTGTAGTGATATTTTGAAATCTGATTTCTTATGCATGCTAGAATTAAAATGTTTAATTCAATATTTTCCGCTGCGATTTTAAATTAAAAAAACTATGTGTGGCTTGATCCTCCTTGTGAAGGGGTACGTAGGCAACCCGAATAGGTACAATCACAGAAAAATTTTAAAATTTCAGCTTGCAATCACTGCTAGAACCCACCGATCACTTTCAGTGGTATCAAAGCCAGGTTCTCTGTTTAAACTTTTATGTTTTAATCATTGCAATTAAATCTGAAATTATGAATATGTTTAGATCAAATTTAAAGTAGATTTATGAATGATTTAATTGCTGATTATGAATGATTAGCCAGATCTGAAATTTGGATGCATGTGATGCATGTTTATATTAATATATGTAACATGAATAAATTTGAAATCATAAAATTATTTAGATTAGATCTAAATAAAATATATGATCCATTTAATCACTGATTTTAAAAGAATTATCAGATCTGAAAATAAATGCAAAAGTTGTATGATGTTTGAATTAATTCATGAAAGTTTATATATGTGATATATGAACATAAATCATTTAAGATTTAAACATGAATTAAATCTGAATTTTAACATGATTAATTACAAATCTCAGATCTGAAAATTAAGTTTTAAGAACTAAAACTTTGTAATTAATATGTAATTAAGAATTATGCAATGATCTGAATTTTCATAAGCTTACACTTAATTGAGAATTAAGTGATATGAAAATCTAGATCTAGAATTGTAACTCAATTAAATGACATTGCATAATTCATGGGGCATTTGGGTTAGCTCAAATCGAGTTCTTAAGATTGGGTTAGACCTAGGGTTAGAATCAAACATGGTCTAATTAGAGTTAATTGATCAAATCTAATTAAGTAGTAACTAGATTAGGTTAAGAAAATTTTAGGTCAAATACAATAGTTGTAGATTGATCAATTCCATATCTTTGATTAGACCAAGATGGAACTTGATTTAGGCTTAGAGGTAGAGCCCGAGTCATTTGAGTGATCAAATTGAAATTGATTAACCAGTCAGTGTCTAAGGTAAGTTTGGCAGACTCGACCGGTGGTTTTTAATTGGGAGCTACTCGCACTGATTCATTTTTGTCGAGTTAATGGCATATCCCTTCCACCGATCTCATTTACCTGGCTGACATGGTCAATCACATTTTGATTGGATTACTTAATGATTCGAGTTGACCCATGCCTTAAGAAAAATCAGTATGACTGATTTAGATGTCTCCTTAACCGGATGGAATCTAGTTCTTATTAATCAGACTTGATGAAGTCAGTGTCGGATCTAGATTAACTGGTTCTTCTCATCTATTCTCAATTAAATCCTCTAAAATTATTAGGTCCCTAAAATGAAATAGTTATAGAGATAACTAGATCATAGCCTCCCATTAAGATGGATGATAATGGATCCAATGGCTAGATAATCATTGGAGGCGCCACACGCCTGGTGATTATTTGACCATTGGAATTGTCATTCAATATATGATGAGTCGAGTGTACCTTCAATAGGTGATCAGGTAAGCCGAGCCATACTCGGGTTTGGTCATCTATTAGTAGATTACACGAAACCCTATCATTTAATGGTTGGACCTAACCAGAATTTTTGGTGGAGGCGCCATACGCCTGCCAAAGAGACTGGGGCAAAATTATCACTAGAAAATATTTGGTGAAACAATTGGTTCAGAACCTACCAATAGGTGCATATAGGTTGGCCGAGCCACACTCGGCCCATATGTGATCAATTGGGTTCTAGTGCTCACTAAAGATTTAAGTGTAATTCTTCGAATTTGAGATAGAGGCTACAAATTTGTATAAAATAGTGGAAAAACCTTTAGACTAAAGTCCAAGCCTTTAGGGTATTGTCAATTCATATACTAATAGCCAATTTTCTTTTTATACAGAAATGGCCACTAGTTTGTCACTTCGTTCATTGTTGGATAATGACAAGTTGACTGGACCCAATTTTAGCAACTGGCTTAAAAAACTTAAGATTGTGCTAGAGCATGAACGGATCCTTTATGTGATAACGGATCCAGCACCTGAGCAGCCTGCTGCTAATGCATGGGGTACGGTCAGAGAAACTTATCAGAAGTGGCTCAGTGACCGTGTCACTGTCCGATGCATTATGCTTGCTGCAATGAGCGACGAGTTCAGTCGCCGGTTCGAGAACGCCCAGCCTGAAAAAATTGTTCAAGTGTTAAACGAATCTTTTGGCACTCCCGACGACGTTGAAAAGCATAAGTCTAGTTGTGCTATTTTTAGCGCACAGATGAAGAATGGGGCATCGGTGACTGATCATGTATTGTACATGATTGAGTTGATCGAGCACCTGAGCGCTCTCGGTTTTTTTTCTTCATGATCAATTGGAGAAGGATGCTATACTGAACTCTCTTCCTGGTTCGTACCGCCCATTTCTCACTAACTTTCGTATGACGAAACCGGTAGTAAATTATCACCAATTGTTGGGTTTACTACAAACTTTTGAGAAGGATCACCGACTCCTAAAAGGATCGGTGAATTTAGTGGGAGGTTCGTCTAAGGGTCGTCATCCCTTTAAGAAAGGGAAGAAGAAAAATAAAAATCTAAAGAAAAAGGTGCATCGTGTTGAGCAGAGTCAGACTAAGAAGAAGACTGATCAAAGTAAGGCAGAGTGCTTCTATTATAAAAAGCAAGAGCATTGGAAGAGTAACTATCCTCAGTACATTGCCTCTCTTGACCCGAACAGGCCAAAGAAAAAGATGCAATCAGTTGCAGATCAAGGTACTTATATGATAACATCTTGTAATTTCTCAATTTGTGATAATTCGACCTAGGTATTGGATATCGAAAGTCCTTTTTAATATTTGTAATTCGTTGCAGGAACTTCAGGTCAGTGAGAGATTTGGAGAAAGCGAAAAGTTCCTGAATGTTGGAGATGGAAGATTAGTTCCAATTCTAGCTTTAGGAATTCTAAAATTTATATTCAATTCTCAAATAATAGTCTTAAGTGACGGTCACTTTTTGTCATTCTTTTCTATTGAATGTAATTTCTGTAGGCCTTTTTGGTCAAGAACGGTTATGAAATTTCAACAAAAGAAAATTACTGTGATATCGTTATGAATGGTGTTACTGTAATGCATGGACAATTGAATAATGGGATTTACATATTATCACAACCTATTAATATAATGTGCAAGTCAAGTAAGCGCCCTAGAATAGATAATGTCACGGATGTCTACCTTTGGCATCATAGGCTAGGTTATATTAACAAGAACAGGATGAACATGTTAAATAAAGAGGGAATCCTCAATGTTAATAATTGTGAATCATTGACAACCTGCAAGTCATGTCTTCTTGGTAAGATGACCAAATCACCTTTTACCGAAAAAGATGAACGAGCCAGTGATTTACTGACCCTTGTACATTCTGATGTATGTGGGCCAATGAGTACAAATGCTAGAGATGGTTATTCATATTTTATTACGTTTACAGACGACCTTTCTAGTATGGTTATGTCTATTTAATGAGACATAAATCTGAATCATTTGAAATGTTCAAATTATATCGTAATGAAGTAGAAAAATAAACTGGAAAGAGTATTAAAACTCATCAATCAGATCGAGGAGGTGAATAGCTCTCCAGTGAGTTTTTGACATATCTAGGAGAAAATGGGATTCTCTTCCAATGGACTCCTCCAGGTACACCACAATATAATGGTGTCAGAAAGGAAAAATCGAACTCTGTTAGACATGGTTCGATCCATGATGGATTTTGCTAATCTGTCCATATCCTTTTAGGGGTATGCACTTGAGTCAGCTTGTTATATACTTAATAAGGTTCCAAGTAAATCTGTTAATAAACACCACATGAGATGTGGATGGGACGTAAACCGGTGCTTTCTCACCTTAGGGTTTGGGGGTGTCCGGCTTATGTCAAACGTTTGAAAATAGACAAACTTAAAGCCAAGTCTGACAAATGTTTCTTTATCGGTTACCCTAAAAAAACTAAAAGATATTACTTCTACTTTGCTGAAGAACAAAAGTTGTTCGTAAGCAATAGAACTGTTTTTTTAGAAAAGAAATTTCTTGAAGAAGGAAGTAGAAGCTCTAATGTAGAACTTAGGGAAGTTCAACATGTAGAAGATCCAACACCATCCACTGAACCTATTGAGTCAGATTTGATTAGATCAGATCCCGAACCTGTCTTAGATGCACCATTAAGACGATCAGGTAGAGTACCACGTCAGTTGGACAGATACTACAGTTTCTTGGTCTGGGATGGGATTCTATCGAACTTGATGAAAACAATGAGGATCCGATCACTTATATGGATGCAATGCAGAGGTATGACTCTGATAAATGGCTTGGAGTCATGCAATCTGAAATGGAATCCATGAAGGTCAATGATGTATGGACATTGGTTGACCCATCTGAAGGGATTAAACCCATAGGGTGTAAGTGAATTTTCAAAAGAAAACATGTTGCCCAGAGATGGTCACCCTAGAGGGGGGTGAATTGGGTGTTTTAAAACTTTTTGCCTAATTAAAAATAAAACACACAAATGTATGAACTAAAGTAAAGATAGAGGTATGAGAACAATCAATCGCAAACACAAGGTTTTATAGTGGTTCGGAGCTTCCACTGCTCCTACATCCACTCCCCAAAGCACCTTTGGAAATTTCCACTATAATCCAAGATTACAGTCCGGTAGTTTTGCGAGTGCACTACCCAACTCGTTGTTTTACACCGGGCTAACAACGAACCCTATAACCCCCAATTTCACCTAGGCTTGGGACGCCTTTCCCTTGTTCCAAGTTCCTTGACTGGAACAAGCACAATATTGAAAAAGTTTTACAAGGATTTAAAAGCTCTCAAGAAGCAAATAAAACAGTGAGAAATAATAGAACCCGGAAGAACCCTTTTAACCGTTGGAAGCGTGGAAAATGGTGGTTCTCCCGATGTGGATCGCGTTGGCTTGAATGTGAGCTTTGAATGCCTAGCGGAAGAGAGTAGTTGAGCACGAAATCACTTGGAAAGCTTGAAGGCACTTGATTTCTTCACTTAAATGCACTAACTCCCTTGAACCTCTTTTTCTTTCTTCTCTCTTGAATGATCTTGTGTTGGGTTGGTGAGAAGTTGTTGGAAAGCACTTAAGAGCTCCCTTTTATAGCCCAAAAAGCAAATATAGCCGTTAGAGATAAAGTTAAGGGAGTTTGAAATTCAAACCAAACCTGAAAAAGTTGTCAGTCGCGTCCCAGGCGCTTCGGAGACGTCTCCGCTTCAACGCGAGACGTCTCGGCTGTAAGATTTTACTTTTGACGTTGTTTGGGGTCGACTCGGCGCTTTACGGGGACGACTCCGATGATGAACGGTTTGAATCCTTGTTTTTCTGTTTTCCTGAGAGGGTCGCCTCGGCACTTTACGAGGACGTCTCGGCTTGTTTGCGCTTTTTGCATGGGGACGACTTCGCTGCCTTGGGGACGACTCCGCCGTTATATCTCCGAAAAACAAGTCTTCTGGAATTCTCTAAGAGAGTCGACTCCGCTCTTTCAGGGGACGTCTCCGCTGCCTTATCACCGAAAAAGACATCCTCTGGAATACCCTGAGAGAGTCGACTCCGCACTCTCTGGGGACGACTCGGAAACTCAGCTTTTACTTGCGGGGACGACTCCGCGTACTGTGGAGACGGCTCGCGCGCATCTCTTGAAATCGGCCTTTCTGCCGCCACTGAGAGAGTCGACTCCGCTTCTGAGAGAGTCGACTCCGACCCAGCGAGACGCCTCGCCAGGTGCCGGGGACGTCTCCAAACGTGCCAGTTCTTCCTGTTTGTGCCAGAGACGTCTCTGGAACAAACCGGAGACGTCTCGGCTGTCCCTGATCTGTTTTCTTTATCTCAAAAATTCTTCAATAAATTCATAAAAATTATGGGAACTTGCCTAGACATTTCTTAACAATATTCTTAATTAAACACATGAAATTCTCAAGTAAATTGTTAAGATAAATGGAATTATACTCTAGTGTTTTGTATTCATCAAAATCCATTAGGGGGTCAACAATCTCCCCCTTTTTGATGATGACAAAACACTGAGTATATGCAAAATTCGAAATTTAAACATATACACAGCATTTGATCAGATGTACGAGTATAATGTTTTGATTAGAGCTAGATACAGTGTGCATAATTCAAAATAGTCAATTTTCAGTTCTATCCTTATGCATAAGATTGATCTTAATAGCTCTTAAGCAATTTTAGCATATCAACTGAATTTGAATCAAGTTAAAATGAAATATTGATGCTAAAGATAATTGAAAGCTAAGTTCTTTTTGACTCCCCCTTTCTTTTCCAGAAGGGCAATTATCTTAAAGCCAATATTCTTCAATTTTATCTTTTCTAATTCAACTTTAAGTATGAGTGTAAATTTTGCATTCCATATTCAGGTTCTACTCCATATAGAAGTTCTATATATCTACTCCCCCTTTTTGTCATCAACAATGAAGGGGACAAATTATACGTAGGTACTTAAAGCACAATTCCTAGGGGAATTCAGCATATTACAATGAACCACTCAAGGATATTCAAGTTATGCTCCCTCTGTCTATTGTTTTATTAATGAATTCAGAATTCATTTCACTCCCCCTTTGATATTCAGGTTGTGCTCCCCCTGTTTCATATGCATTGATAAGTTGTGTCAAATTTATATACACAAGGTTTCAAAAGGAATTGTATGTCATTCATTGTAAACATTTGAAGTCATTACAAGGTTAAAATGGAAATCATTACAAGTATTGATTTCTAATACAAAAGAAGTTTCAAAATGAGCCTAGGGTTTTACAAAAACAGATGAGCTCTAGATGTCTACAAAATGTCCCTCATCGGCGACGTTGCTCATAAGCCCTAGCAGCTGCATCTATAAATGCATTAATTGAGTCCAGTAGAGTTTTGAACTGCTCTCCTTGAGATTGATGGAAGGCTGCCACTAGTGCTTCAAATTCAATGCTTGCCCTTTCAATTCTTCCTCTAAGTTGGGCAGCCACGGTGCCCACATTGCCTCCAGGGCTTGTCAACTCTTGAAGACCATCTGAAATGTTCCTCAAGCTGTCTTGTAGCTCAATTGATCTGAAGGTTTGGGTGGCACTCACACTAACTAGTTCTTGCGCTGTAGCTTCTATCTGAGTTCTGATTTCCTTCAACTCTTGTAGAAGCCCTTCATGTGAGGCTCTGATGGGGGCCAACTCAGTAGAGATCATCGATCTCATTTCCTCCCTCATTTGCTGGCATATCACAGATGCTAAAGTGCGCATCTATTCTTCTGATAGGGAGAAGGGCCCAGTGACTGTAGGAGGAGGTGGCATAGAGGTGGAAGGTCCAGCTGAGCTGGAGGGTATATCAGGAAAGTCCATGTGGCTGAGTGGAGGAGAGTGGTGGTCAGGCTCCTGATGTGGGATCTCAGAGTCTAAGGTTTGAGCTTTTCTTTTTGGTACCTTAACCCATGACCCATCTACCTTGTGAAACTCCATTCTACGCATTGTGCTCTCATTATAATAGTCGGTGTTTCTCAAGGGTTTTGCAGGTTCATTTTCTGGAATGTGAACCTTAAAATGTTTGAATACTAGGATAAAGATCATCCCATAGGGTATGCTAAACCTAGAATACCTATGACATATAGCAATGTAGTTCAACATAAGTCTAGGGAGGTTTAGGGGAATCCCTAGTAGGATGTGGTGCATGATACCTAGGTCTCGCTCCGAAACAAAATCGAAGCGACCGGTTTTTGGAAACAAGACCCGGTTGACAATACTCAAAAGTAGTCTCATTTCGGCATTTAGGTCTTGTGAGTTCACTACATCAAGAGGCCCGCAGTCCTCTCATCCTAAAAGCAAGTTTAGGGCTATTTCCCTTTGGGGATGTGAGGTCGGAGCCTCACCGTCCTTAGGGATTTGCAAGACGCTAGATAGGACATCCTCATTAATCTCTACCAACGTCCCCCGGACATGTGCAGTGTACCCTAAGTCCCCTAAGGCCATATTACTAAACATCTCTCTAACTAGGCCGGGATAGGTCGATGTATTGAGGGTACAAAGGTATTCCCACCCTTGGGCACGGAGTTTCTCTCCAATAGAGAACCCCTCACTATCTAGAAAATGGAAATCTATGTACCTACCGGTGGTTACTGTGCGATTCGCACAGGAAATGGTCGTGGTTGGCGGAGCAACCGGAGGGGACGGCGCAGATGGCTCTTCCCTCCGTTCCTCACCGTCGGTTGCTACCCTAGGACGCCTCCCACTGGTTCGTCTAGCCCTCTTAGGTGCCATGGATGCTAGGGTTTGTGATGGAGAGCAAATGGAGGCTAGGGTTTGTGGTGGAGAGCAAATGGAGGCTAGAGTTTTTGTTTTTGTCGGGGATGGAAGAGAATAGCTCGGGTCGACTCGAGCTGTTTCACCTATTTAAAAACCCTTGTTCGGTCCCCGAGACGTCTCCGCGACTGATGCGAGACGTCTCGCCGGGGGGACGTCTCTGCGATTTGCCAGAGACGTCTCCGGCACTGAAAAATTTCAGACTAATTTCTATCTTTTCCCAATTTATTTTACTCAATCACACTAATCAACATGATTTCTTTTGGTGAATACAGAGTGAGTTTGTTTGTGATCCTCCCCCTTAATAATATATCCTATAAAAGTTTGATAATGATTTTTTGAATTATTAACATTGAAATGAGGAATGTTTGACCAACTTTCGAATACCTATGAAATAGGCTCTGAAAATATCTCCATGAAGAGTCCAAGGGAGGGTAACCATCCTCCGGAAAGTCGAACAATTCGTCATTTAACTTAGATAAATTCATGCTTTCACTTATGTTGACCTTGAGGTGGATTACTAGTTTGAGTAGCAAAGCATTGCAATGCAAGTTCAATTTAATTGCTAGGATCATACAAGCTCAATGCATTCCTTAAGAAGTTGAACCTATCTTTACAAAGGGGCTTTGTAAAGATATCGGCCAATTGATTTTTCAGTACATACATACTCAATCATCACATCATTTTTCAGCACATGATCCCTAATAAAGTGATGCCTAATCTCTATATGTTTTGATTTTGAGTGTTGGACAGGATTTTTTGTTAAATTAATTGCACTTGTATTATCACATTTAATTAGTATATTGTCCATTTTGATACCGAAGTCTTCAAGTTGTTGCTTAATCCATAGAACTTGGGCACAACAGCTTCCAGCTGCAATGTACTCAGCCTCAGCTGTGGATAAGGCAACTGAATTCTGTTTCTTGCTAAACCAAGAAACCAAATTAGCACCCAAGAATTGACATGTGCCACTTGTGCTTTTTCTGTCGAGTTTGCACCCGGCAAAATCAGCATCGGAATAAGCAATTAAATTTATGTCAGATTGTTTAGAATACCATAAGCCTACATTAGATGTCCCTACTAGATATCTAAAAATTCTTTTAACAGCTTGCAAGTGTGATTCCTTAGGACATGCTTGGTATCTAGCACACATACAAACACTGAATAATATATCTGGTCTACTAGCAGTAAGGTAAAGTAAAGAGCCTATCATACCTCTGTACAATTTGCAGTCTATACTTTTACCTTTTTCATCTTTGTCAAGCTTGCAACTTGAGCCCATGGGTGTGCTGATTTCCTTTGCATCCTTCCTCTTGAATTTTTCCAACATCTCCTTGATATATTTGGACTGACTGATGAAGATGCCTTCCTCTGATTGTTTTATTTGTAGCCCAAGGAAGAAGTTGAGCTCACCCATCATGCTCATTTCAAATTCTCCCTGCATAAGCTTGGCAAACTCTTGACAAAGACTATCATTAGTAGCACCAAAAATTATATCATCCACATAAATTTGCACAAGCAATAAGTCATTTCCTTTTCTTTTAATGAAGAGGGTTTTGTCCACATTTCCTCTTTTAAATTTATTTTCAATTAGAAAATTACTTAATCTTTCATACCATGCCCTAGGGGCTTGCTTAAGTCCATATAATGCTTTATGCAATTTAAAAATATAATCTGGATGTAAGTGGTTCTCAAAACCTGGAGGTTGTCCTACATAAACTTCCTCCATTATATAACCATTTAAAAAGGCGCTTTTTACATCCATTTGATAGAGTTTGAACTCCATAAAGCATGCATATGCCAAAAGTAGTCTAATAGCCTCTAATCTAGCAACAGGAGCAAAAGTTTCATCAAAGTCTATTCCTTCCTCCTGATTATATCCTTTGGCCACTAGCCTAGCTTTGTTTCTTATTACTATTCCATCTTCATCTAGTTTATTTCTATATACCCATTTGGTGCCTATAATTGAAACATTAGGGGGTCTTTTCATTAGAGTCCAAACTTCATTTCTTTCAAATTGGTTTAATTCCTCTTGCATAGCATTCATCCAATTTTCATCTTTTTCAGCTTCTTCTAGTGATTTAGGCTCGATTTGTGAAACGAATGCAAGATAATTACTAGTGTTTCTTAAAGAGGATCTAGTTCTTATTCCTTGTGAAGGATCACCAAGGATTAGATCCCTTGGATGACCATGTGCATACCTCCATTCCTTAGAAAGATCTTGATTTCTCGATGGAGGTTGATCTTCTTCATCTTGCTGAATTGTATCTTCTTTGATCTCATCCTCATGTTGTTTGTCTTGTATGGAGAATTCCTTCATTCGGTCTTCAAGTATACCTGCATCACCATCTTCTTCTTTTCTAGAAGAATCTCCATTAGCTTCATCAAAAACAACATGAATGGATTCTTCAACAACGAGAGTTCTCTTGTTGAAGACCCTGTATGCTCTACTAGATGAGGAATAACCTAAGAAGATCCCCTCATCTGATTTAGCACTAAATTTACTTAGATTGTCCTTTCCATTGTTTAAAATAAAGCATCGACAACCGAAAACATGAAAATAGCTTATATTTGGTTTCTTACTTTTTATCAGCTCATAAGGTGTTTTCTTTAAGATGGATCTAAGTAAAGCACGGTTTAAAATATGACATGAAGTATTTATTGCTTCAGCCCAAAAGTACTTTGGTAAATCCGATTCGCACAACATGGTACGAGCCATATCTGCTAGTGTGCGATTCTTCCTTTCTACCACCCCGTTTTGTTGGGGTGTCCTAGGTGCCGAGAAATTGTGATTGATACCATTTTCTTCACAAAATTTTTCAAAATACTGATTTTCAAACTCGGTACCATGATCACTCCTAATTTCTTTTAGTTTAAGATTGAGTTCATTCGAAACCCTATTATGAAACTTGATAAAAGCGGAAAAGGACTCATCTTTGTGTGCAAGAAATGAAACCCATGTAAAACGTGAAAAATCATCAACAATTACAAGACCAAATTTCTTACCCCCTAGACTAGCAGTTCTAGTGGGTCCAAATAAATCCATGTGAATTAGTTCTAAGGGTTTTGATGTTGAGACTATGTTTTTAGACTTGAAAGAGCTTCTCGTTTGTTTTCCTAATTGACATGCAGCACAAATTTTGTTCTTTTCAAAATCTATTTTTGGTAGTCTTTTGACTAGATCTTTTGTAATCAATTTAGAGATTAAATCCATGCTAGCATGCCCTAACCTACGATGCCATAACCAACTAGTCTCATTGACTTTGGGATCCATGGCTACAAGACATTGGCCATCCTTCATGGTGAGATCATCAAGATCTACCATGTAAACATTTCCATGCCTATGTCCTGTAAGTATGATCTCATTGTCAACTGGACTACTAATTATGCAAAGTGAAGATTCAAATGATACTTTAAAGCCCTTGTCACAAAATTGACTTATACTTAATAAATTATGTTTGAGTCCATTAACTAACAAAACATTGTCAATAAATGAGGAGGGTGATATGGAGATTTTACCAACACCAATGATTTGACCTTTAGCATTGTCTCCAAATGTGACCACTCCTTCTTTTGATTTTAAAGTGACGAAGAGACTCTTGTCACCGGTCATATGCCTTGAGCAACCACTATCAAGATACCACATTCTCTTTTTATTTCCGGCTGCAAGGCATACCTGCAAAATGATCATGTGAAGCTCTTAGGTACCCAAGTTTTCTTGGGTCCTTCGTGGTTAGTGTAGTTGGTTCCCTTAGGCACCCATACTTTAGTTATGTTTTTAGCTTTTACAAATGTACTCTTGTTAGTTTGGATCTTTCTTTGAATACAAGAGTAGGCTTTATGTCCACTTTTTCCACAATGAAAGCATGTAGGTTTTTCAGTTTTGACATCTTTTGCTTTCACAAAGAAATTCTTTAGATACTTTTGTTGCTTGTTAGTTTTATATCCTAATTCGGCTTTATTAAAAACAGCTCTTTGATTTAAAAGAATAAGATTTAATTTCTCAGAGCTTTGTGTAAATTTTTCAACAATTGGTTTGTACTTATGTACCTCATTCTTAAGATCCAAATTTTCTTTAACTAGTTCTTCCTTATCCTTTTTAAGGGATTCAACATTTTGTGCAAGTGAGGTATTATTATTGAGTAGAGATTTAACTTTTAGATTCAATTCCTTAATTAGTGTTTTTGCCGTTTCATTTTCAATGCTAAGTTTTGAATTTTTATTTTCTAGATCAATGGTGTTAACATTTTCAACGCTCTCTTTCTCAATCAATAGTTTTTTAATATCATCCTTTAGTTTTTGATTGGAGGCCTTTAGTTCTTTATTCTTTGCTCCTAACATACTACAATCACTCATAAGTTCTTGAAAAGCTTCATATAATTCTTCTAAAGTAAAATTTATAGTTGAGCTTTGACATACCTCGTCGTTTTCAAATGCCATGAAGCACAAATTTGCGGTCTCTTCCTTCTCTTCCTCGGAGGAGGATGTGTCACTATCGTCCCACGTTGCCTTCAACGCCTTCTTCTTCTTCTTTCCAAAGTGCTTCTTTTGTTGAGGGCATTCGGAACGAATGTGTCCCGGTCTCTTGCAATCATAGCATATGATTGGGTCTCTTTCTTTTTCCTTTTCTTTCTCCCAATCATTTCTCCCTCCAAATTTCTTTCTTGGGAAGGGTTTCTTTCTTCTCATGAATTTCTTAAACTTTCTTACTATTAAACCCAAGTCCTCATCTTCGCTTTCTTCTTCACTCTCACTACTTTCTTCTTCACACACACTCGAAGTAGCCTTGAGTGCAATTGTCTTCTTCTTTGGCAACTCTTCTTCATGTTGCTTCATTGTGAGCTCATGCGTCATCAATGAGCCCAATAGTTGTTCTAGTCCCAAAGTGTTGAGATCTTTGGCTTCTATGATCACCGTGACCTTTGCTTCCCATGCTTTCGGCAAAGACCTGAGAATTTTACTCACAAGTTCCGGATTAGTATAGGATTTACCCAAACTCTTTAGACCATTAATTATATCGGTGAAGCGTGTAAACATGCATGTGATGGTTTCATTGGGTTCCATCTTAAACAACTCATATTTGTGAACTAGAATGTTCACTTTAGACTCTTTGACTTGATTCGTACCCTCGTGGGTAACTTCAAGCCTATCCCATATTTTCTTGGCGGAACTACAGGTGGAGACTCTATTGAACTCATTTACATCTAGAGCACAGAATAATGAGTTCATGGCTCTAGAATTGAGTTGAACCATCTTACTGTCATTCTCATCCCAATCCTCCTCAGGTTTGGGAACTTGAATGCCATTAACCATGTGAGATGGTTCGTGTGGTCCCTTGATTATGACCCTCCACAAGGCATAATCTTGTGCTTGAATAAAAATCCTCATTCTAGTCTTCCAATAGGTATAATTTGTCCCATTGAAGAGTGGAGGTCTATTGGTTGCCTGCCCCTCAGCAGGAACATTGTTAAAGGGTGTTGCCATCTAGATCTTTGGCTAAGACGGTTAGGTCTTTCAAGAAATACACAGAGCACCCGCTCTGATACCACTTGTTGCCCAGAGATGGTCACCCAAGAGGGGGGTGAATTGGGTGTTTTAAAACTTTTTGCCTAATTAAAAATAAAACACACAAATGTATGAACTAAAGTAAAGATAGAGGTATGAGAACAATCAATCGCAAACACAAGATTTTATAGTGGTTCGGAGCTTCCACTGCTCCTACATCCACTCCCCAAAGCACCTTTGGGAATTTCCACTATAATCCAAGATTACAGTCTGGTAGTTTTGCGAGTGCACTACCCAACTTGTTGTTTTACACCGGGCTAACAACGAACCCTATAACCCCCAATTTCACCTAGGCTTGGGACGTCTTTCCCTTGTTCCAAGTCCCTTGACTGGAACAAGCACAATATTGAAAAAGTTTTATAAGGATTTAAAAGCTCTCAAGAAGCAAATAAAACAGTGAGAAATAATAGAACCCGGAAGAACCCTTTTAGCCGTTGGAAGCGTGGGAAATGGTGGTTTTCCCGATGTGGATCGCGTTGGCTTGAATGTGAGCTTTGAATGCCTAGCGGAAGAGAGTAGTTGAGCACGAAATCACTTGGGAAGCTTGAAGGCACTTGATTTCTTCACTTAAATGCACTAACTCCCTTGAACCTCTTTTTCTTTCTTCTCTCTTGAATGATCTTGTGTTGGGTTGGTGAGAAGTTGTTGGAAAGCACTTAAGAGCTCCCTTTTATAGCCCAAAAAGCAAATATAGCCGTTAGAGATAAAGTTAAGGGAGTTTGAAATTCAAACCAAACCTGAAAAAGTTGTCCGTCGCGTCCCAGGCGCTTCGGAGACGTCTCCGCTTCAACGCGAGACGTCTCGGCTGTAAGATTTTACTTTTGACGTTGTTTGGGATCGACTCGGCGCTTTACGGGGACGACTCCGATGATGAACGGTTTGAATTCTTGTTTTTCTGTTTTTCTGAGAGGGTCGCCTCGGCACTTTACGGGGACGTCTCGGCTTGTTTGCGCTTTTTGCATGGGGACGACTCCGCTGCCTTGGGGACGACTCCGCCGTTATATCTCCGAAAAACAAGTCTTCTGGAATTCTCTGAGAGAGTCGACTCCGCTCTTTCAGGGGACGTCTCCGCTGCCTTATCACCGAAAAAGACATCCTCTGGAATACCCTGAGAGAGTCGACTCCGCACTCTCTGGGGATGACTCGGAAACTCAGCTTTTACTTGCGGGGACGACTCCGCGTACTGTGGAGACGGCTCACGCGCATCTCTTGAAACGGCCTTTCTGCCGCCACTGAGAGAGTCGACTCCGCTTCTGAGAGAGTCGACTCCGACCCTGCGAGACGCCTCGCCAGGTGCCGGGGACGTCTCCAAACGTGCCAGTTCTTCCTGTTTGTGCCAGAGACGTCTCTGGAACAAACCGGAGACGTCTCGGCTGTCCTTGATCTGTTTTCTTCATCTCAAAAATTCTTCAATAAATTCATAAAAATTATGGAAACTTGCCTAGACATTTCTTAACAATATTCTTAATTAAACACATGAAATCCTCAAGTAAATTGTTAAGATAAATGGAATTATACTCTAGTGTTTTATATTCATCAAAATCCATTAGGGGGTCAACAAAACAGGGCGCAGACGAAAAGGTAGAGACCTATAAAGCCCGTCTAGTTGCCAAAGGATATCATCAACGTTATGGTATAGACTATGATGAGACGTTTTCTCCTATGGCAATGCTCAAATCTATTCGGATTATGCTTGCGATAGCAGCACACTTAGATTATGAGATCTGACAGATGGATGTTAAAACCGCTTTTCTAAATGGAGATTTAGAAGAAAAAGTGTATATGATACAACACGAAGGTTTTACATCTGCAGATGAGTCTAAAGTATGCAAGCTTCAAAAATCCATTTATGGATTAAAGTAAGCTTTACGGAGTTGGAACATACGATTTGATAAAGTGATCAAATCGTATGGCTTCATTAAGAATGAAGAGGAACCTTGTATTTATAAATGGGCAAATGGTTCAGTTATTATATTTCTTGTTTGTATGTGGATGACATTCTTTTAATTGGGAATGATATTCCTGCATTATAAGGAATAAAGTTTGGCTATCATCTCAATTTGCCATGAAGGATTTGGAAAAAACATCTTACATCCTAGGGATGAAGATTTATAGAGATAGATCGAGAAAAATTGCTTGGATTATCCCAATCCACATACATTGATACTCTACTGAAGAGATTCAGTATGATTAATTCCAAGAAAGGATATCTTCCGACGGGCCATGGAATTAACCTCTCTAAGAGGGATTGTCCGACAACCCCTCAAGAAAGAGAGAGTATGGATAGAATTTTTTATGCTTCGGCAGTGGGATCTATAATGTATGTCATGATATGTACTAGACCAGACGTGGCATACTTACTAGGAGTAGTGAGCAGATACCAGTCTGATCTAGGTAGCAACCACTGGAAGGTTGTAAGAACCATCCTTAAGTATTTGAGAAATGCTAAAGACCAGTGGTTTATCTACGGTGATTCTGACTTAAAACTTGAGGGATATACCGATTCAAGTTTTTAGTTAGATCAAGATGATAGCAAGAGCGTGTCAGGATATATCTTTACTCTTAAGGGTGGGGCCATCTGTTGGAAGAGTTCCAAGCAGCATACAGTGACAGATTCTACATGTGAAGCAGAATACATCGCAGCATCTGATGCCGCCAAGAAAGCTGTATGGTTGCGGAAGTTCATCACCGAGCTTGGAGTGACACCCTCTATTGATGGTCCAGTGCCTGTATTTTGTAACAAAACTGGAGCCATAGCTCAAGCAAGAGAACCCAAAGCACATCAGCGGTCCAAGCATATTCTACATCGCTACCACCTTGTTCGAGAGATCGTCGAACGAGGTGATATTGATTTTCAAAAGATTGATACAAAAGAAAATCTAGCTGACCCATTTACCAAAGTCCTCGGTATCAAAGAGTTCAACGAACACAAGTCGAAGATGGGTATTAGATACTGTGCCGATTGGCTTTAGGCTAAGTAGGAGTTGTTGGGGATTGTATCCTAAAAGTCAATCGTCAGCATATTGATGATTAAATTTTGTAAATGAATTGACAAATTAATAAAGTGTTATTTGGCATTATTCATCATTTTATTGAACATCTTCAAATGAACTCTTATATGATGAAGTTCTTAGAACTTATTTTATGATAAAAAAGGCGGATTTATCTACAATTCCTTAAATCTGTCTGCGACCAAATGATATACTGTTACTAGGACGACAACATTATCGAGATTAGGTCATTGTGAGACATATACGTTGGTTGTTCTCTTAACCAAGGAGTGTGGAGACATTGATATATCACACAGGTGAAGTGTAGGAGTACATTTCACTGAACGTGACCAATTCCGAAACACTCTATTGTCGAGAGATGTTCCAAGTGGATATGGGTATAAGTATCCCTCAGACCTGAGATCACCATAGTGATTAGCAAGCAACTCACTGTACTTTAGTACCGGACTAGCAGAATTTCTAATTCTGGGATGGAAGGTTACTGGGTGCAGTCAAGTATTTGCGAAATCAGTGAGTGAGTCAAGATGGAATTGACCCCTCCTGGAAACAAGAGATAATGCTTTGCGTTCAATTTAGCAAAACCTTAGCCAGGGTAATTCTTGTGAGGAGTCACAAGATTTCTAAAGTTGAATCAGATCATGGATGCACTGATTACAGAGTTGACAGAACTCTAAGGTCATCCTAGCATTAGGAGTCAAAGAGATGAATTATACAGTAACCATAGTCTAGGGTTCCAAAATATTTGCTTCGCATATAATCGGCCAATCCGGACGTCGGGTACCATTGTTAGATGGTCACATCGATTAGTGCAGGAAGTCGTTCCTGTACTATCGGCTTAGGTTCGAACCTATGAGGTCACACGCATAGAAGTTTCCTGATTGATCAAGATAGCTGATGGATGGTTGAGAATCGTTTAGGGATAATTTGGTCAATTCGATTGGCAAATTATCTTATATAATAATTAAAGTAATTATTGAAGAATTAATTAGTAATTAGATTACTAATAAACTCAATTTGATTGAGTAATTGGACTAAGGATGAGCCAAATTGAATTGGATTCAACTCTGGGCTTAGTCAGGATTTTTGACCTGATTGGATTAGGTCTGAATCAAGAGGATTTAGGTTGATCAAATTAAATTAGATAAAATTTGTGCTTAATTAGAGATTGACCTAATTGGATTAGGTTCAACCCAAGGTAATTGGACAATCCTAATTGTTAGGATTTAATTAAATTAAATGGGTTTGATCTGAAACTGTTCGGATCTTGAAATCCACATATCACATATCCATGCATGGCGCCATGAATTGATTTTTAATATGATTAAAAAATTAATTTAATTCATTTAATTGTGCCATAGGATATGTGGCACACATCAGGGACCTCCTTCATCATCAGATGGGGCGAAATGGAGAGATAAATTCATGAAAAAAATTGGATAAGATCAAATTCTCTCTTCATGGCATATATCATCCTTATCTTTATCTCACTTCTAATTAAGTTTGAATTTCGAATTTAAACACCACAAAATCACCTCATGACCCTCTAATCTGATTGTGGGCATGGAAATTTCGAAATTGAAAGAAGGAAATGGCGATATGATGAATGGTTTAGATTAGATCAAGCTTCATCATGTGTTGGCGCATGAAACAAGCATTTGAATTTTGAATTCAAAACCCCATAAAATCCTTCCAAAATATTGGAAGGTTGGCATGTGAAGAGGAGTAAAGGGCGACATTAAAAGGACCTCCATCAGCTTGTGGCCAAAATTAAGAGAAAAAGAAAAAAAAAGAAGGAAAAAAGGAAAAAGAAGAGAGAGGAACCCTAGTTTATGCATGAAAAAATTCTGCATTCAATCTAACTGACTTTTTCCTCCTCCAAGTCCATCACGCCATTAGTGTTAGGGATCCCTGATAAGAGCCTTTAGATCAGATCTAAGTCTTCTTCAATCTCTATAAACCATTCCTCCAAATTCTTCCAAGAAGGCAGATCAAAGGTTGATAGTCTCAGAAAGATCAAATTTCAGCCTTAAGAAATTCTGCGCAAGCTAGCACTTCCGCGGGATTGAATCTCTTTAGGAACTTCGCGTGGATTACTCGTGGAGGCCAGACGATTGTGTGGTTGCGAAGCTCGAGCATTTGATCCATTATATTCTGATTTTGCAAAGGTATAAATCTGATACCATTAATTTAGATAAGATCTAATTCTCGAGGGTTAAACCTCTTCACGGGCTCTTCACAGAGTAATCTTCAGAACCTATTCAATGGGTATTCAAAGATTAGTTGGATCATAGATTAGTCAAGTTTAGAACTTAATAATCTCATTTCAGATCTGATATTAATCATGCAAATGATTTAGCATAATTGTTTAAACGATTTCGGCATATCGATCATGTGTTTTGTAGTGATGTTTTGAAATCTGATTTCTTATGCATGTTAGAATTAAAATATTTAATTCAATGTTTTCTGCTGTGATTTTAAATTAAAAGAACTACATGTGGCTTGATCCCCCTTGTAAAGGGGTACGTAGGCAACCCGAACAGGTGCAGTCACAAAAAATTTTAAAATTTCAGTATGCAATCACTGCTAGAACCCACCGATCACTTTCAGATTCCCTCCCGGCTACCCCAGATGAACCTCCCAAACAGTTGCTCTAGCGACCTTAGCGGTACTAATGGCACAATGGTATTGGACAACAAATAAACCAGGATCGACCTAAAAACCAATCGAACAAGGATGACCCTACCCATCATGGATAGAGAGCTCGTCTGCCAACCCTCCAACCTTTGCCTGATGCTCTATTTGACAGTAATGTAGTCATCTCTGTGAAGGCGACGACCAATAATGGAAACCCCAAGATACCTCATGGTGCCCCTGCTCACCCACACCCAACACCTCCATGATCATGGTCATTAGCCGCTGCTTGATTTTCGAGCTAAAGCAGAAAGCTGACTAAGCCAGTATGAGCTGTTACCTAGAAGCCCTACAATACTCTAAAATCCTCCTAATAGCCTATGTTGTCTATTGCGTTGTGGCGGCTAGTAGCAAGTAGTTGTCCGTGAATAGTAGATGCAAAATCTAGAAGGAGCCCGCCACCGGCTTGTAGGCCTCCATTGCCTAAGTCTTAGAGGCATATCGGAGCGCTCTAGACAGTGCATCCACACAAATGACGAACAAGAGAGGCGAGAGCGGATATCCTTGCCACAGGCCAATAGAGGACTCAAAAATCTCTATAGGGGTGCCATCCACTATAATAGCAAAGGAGGGAGCTTGGATGCACCCCAAAATCTACCTAATCCACACCTAGTCGAATCCAAAGCTCTCCAAGAAGTAGGTCAAGAAGCTCCAACTCATTCTGTTGTAGGCTTTCTCCATATCAAGTTTGATGCCCATCAGGCTCCTCCAACCCGAAGCTCTCTATAGGTCAAACATGGATTCCTGAGAAATAAGAACATTGTCGGTAATGCTACAGCCGCCTACAAAGGCCCCCTGCTCAGGATTGATGAGTCTGGGTAGGATGCCCCTCAACTTTCTCACTAGGATCTTCGCGGTAGCTTTGTACATAGTGGTCCACATGCTGATAGGTCGATAATGGCTCGGCTCTGAGGAACCCTACCTCTTCGGGATCAGAGAGATGTTGGTCCACTTCCAATATTGAGGCATCCTTGCATGAGTGAAGAAAAGCCGAATTACTGCAATCGCATCCTAGTTGATAATGTGCTAGTATCTCCTAAAGAAGATAGAAAGGAAGCCACCGGCCTTGGGGCCTTACGCTCGGCCAAGGACCGAGAGCCTCCTAGACCTCCGAGGCGGTAATCGGGTTGACCAACCCTGCATTCTCCTCCTCTGAGACCCTCAGCAGCGGTGGCAGTCCACTAGGCGGCCTGCTGCTGCCTGACAAGTCCATCCACCTAGATTTGAAGAAATCTTTCAACACCCCTCTGATGACATCAGAGTCATCTGTCAGTTGCCCACTGCCATCCTTGATGTTCTTTATCATGTTCCTCTGTCTCTGGATGATAGTCGATTGGTGAATGAATCTAGTGTTCTAGTCTCCCTCCACAATCTACTGTATCCTCGATCTGTCTTTAGAAAGTCTCTTGCCGTCGAAAGAGCGAGTGGTACATAGAAAGTCGCACCCTGAGCTCCCCTATTCTACTTTAGACAAGTCCCCCATCCATTCTTCTCGCGACTGGAGATCGGCTATAGAGGCTTCTACCTCCTCCACCCTTCTAAAGATGTTTCCTACCTCTTCTCTGCTCCACCTACGTAATCAACGTTTGGTATCTCCAACTTGCAGGTTACCCTATACATTGCGTCCCTTGCACTCGCAGCCACGCATCCTGCACAATATCCCATGACCAAGAATAGGAAAGCCAGATTTTCTCAAAGCGAAACAGACTACAGTAAGGAGTAAAGGCCAGGGTACTCAACAGGATAGAATAGTGGTCGGACGCAATCCAAGGCAGGTGGTTCAGTCGATAGTCCCAACATCTCTGAATCTAACTACGTATGGCAAAAGCTTCATCGATTCATTTCCATACTCGCGCTTGACCCTACCTATTGTTGCTCATACCCACGCCTTGCATTCAAACACCCCTAAAGTAGATAATGTACTTCAATAATTTACATACATCACTAAATCTATGAAGATAAAATTAACACCTAAAACATTACCAAATTGGTTTGGTCTATGGCCACATTTTCAACTGATGGTCGTGAAACCAAATCCATTTATATGATGCCTTATATTTCAAATAGAATTCAGTAACAGCCATGGTTAAACGAACTTGCTGGTAAAAGTATGTGTAAGAAGGATGGATGAATAATCATTTAAATAAATTGGAATATCGTACAAATTTTACTAGTTTACTTATATCCAAAAAGATGCACCAAATACTTCACATGTTTCTCGTTTTATCCAGTCACATACATGGAGTGTATTTGTTAACAAATAATGTGTATAGATCAACTTCTTTAGCAAACCCCTTCCATATTCAACCTAGAAGAAAAGAATGTATTGAAAAAAATATCAATGCTTCTATATTCTGTAAAAGGGAATAATAGTTTTCACTACAACATCAAACTGTGCCGAATTGGCTGGTTCGAAGCATACGGTACCGGATCGATCGAAGTTCAGCATGGTTCACGCCATTAAAATGAGATAGATCCAGTTTGCTCCCTAGCCACCCACCCACCCTCCCATCTCCCCCTTGGCGGGGCATACATTTCGATAAATTTTTCTCTCTCTCTCTCTCTCTCTCTCTCTTTCTAGTGTTAAGGCTTCCCTTAGTCCTCATTTCTCTCTCTCCCCCCTCTTTCTCCCTCTCCGGCTCTCTCTATGTTGCTATACCCCAAAATGACACGATAGAACTCATATCGTGCTGAACCGATTGCCAGCTGATATGCCCTTCAGTACCAATTCATCGAACCTTAATACAATCCCTTAATATCAAGTTTAAATATGATAACAATAGAAGACCAAAAAAAGAATAGAGAGTAAAGGGATACCAAGGGAGAAAAAAAGAACCTCCACAAAAGACCTACTTTATTTAATACAATGCATAAACATACCTAATTCATCACTCCCCATGAACCTATATTTATGACACTAGAACAACCCTAGAATAACGTTTGTCTATCATATAACATACATTAAAACTATTCACTTTCCTAACAAAAGATAACTACAGACTTTCCAAAAACAGAATAGTCCACATTTTCATGGAACCATAGATGGGAAAGCACTAAAATTCCGTCAAATCATGATTATTATAACCTCAATGCTTTCCTGATCCAACCTAAAGTAAGACCTTTAGACCATAATGATCCTTATATTAGGACGCAAAAGACCCACTAGGAAAGCAACCTATAACTAATCTGAAATATAATAAAATAGAAAGTAAAAACCTAAAAAAATGAAAATGAATCCAGTCATTTCAATACTGAAATTTCTGATGGCATCAGGATATCACAGAGACCAAGCGAGCTGCCCTGGAATTATATGGGATCACTGCTTACATTCCGAAAAGTGCAGTAACAATGTACAAATCTAATTCAACAAAATTTTCAGATAGATATCAAAATCATCAAATAAAATCATTACTTTAAGATGATTTTGCATTGAAGCAGATGCCTCAGGGTCAGTCCCAACTTTCTTTGTTTCTCCTAAAAGCCTTTTTCTGTGAGATAGCTTTCTTCTTCTGCATCCTCTTCTGTTCTCCAATAGCAGCCCTTCAAGATATAATAAAAGTCAATATTGTGTCTCCTCAATTAACCAATCTAACATGAAATAATTTTCCCTCATTCTATATAACATTCCTTTCCAAATCATAAAATATCAAAAGCAAAAAGTTTCAGGAAAAGTATGGCATTAATGCTCATTCAATTCTGTCATGAACCCAAAGAACTTTTCTTAAGCAGAAAAGAACATGGCAGGTATGTGGACATGAGCAGATGCCAGCAATCAAACAAAAAAGAAAAAGGAAGAAAAAAGGACATCTGTTCACTGATAAACAGAAGAGATATATGGCTTACAATTTTTCTATCTTTTTCTTTTGCTCTTCTGAAGGAGGTGGTGGAACATATGAAGCAGCATCTATAATAACCTGTTTAAGAAAATCAATGCAAAGTAATGTATAGATAGCCATGGATATATAGATGGTTTGAACAAGAATTATGCAGAAACCAAAAATTCAGTACCTGCAGTTTCTCCAGCGCATCCTCAATGTTACCCCTGACGGACAACAGAATATGGTTAGCTGCGCTGAAAAATGATAATAAATGTGGAGAAAATGAAGAGTCCGTTCATGAAAGCTTACTTTTGTGTTCTTGTCTTTGTCGAGGAAATTACAATCTCCCCATCCTTGTTGATACGATTTTTTTCCTGTAATTAGATGTGGAATCTATACCTAGTTTTAATATGTAAACATTCGACAAAATGCGGCTAATGGTGTTTATTAAATTAATAAGAAAATAACATGGCAATTCATCTAGACCAATTAAATATGAAGACATGCAATAAAAAGTGCTCAACAACAACCATTTGAAGTATTCTCTCCCTGACTCTTTCGCTAAGCCAATGTGCTTGTTTAACATTGAAGCGCATGTCTACCTTAGTGTTCACTGCAATAATAAGCATATTTCAGTGAGTAAGATGCATAAACATAATTCAGTGAATAAAACAGCATGGATGCTACAAATTGTTGAGACATTCTGAGAGAAAAAATGATTGAAAAAGGAGAAACTAAAAATAAAATGCTATCGTATTGATTGAAACTTCCTGTCTTTCTTCACCCCTAAAAGATGTATATTTCTCTTGCCAAGTAAAGAGAAAACAACTTTGAATCATGCCATTGTCAGTTAACTGCAGATTTTTTTGAGCTGTTCAAAAAAAAAGAGGGGGCAAGAACTTCCAAATAGCTTGCTTGAGAAAGCAAAACCCAAGATGATCAAGCATAATAAAGTATGGAAGTGAAGTTTTTTTGCAGCACAAACTACCCATTGAGGGAAGTCACTGTTGGTACTATAACACAGCAGAGCTAAGAATTTAAGTTAAAATTAGAGCAAAATGAGAAAGATTTAAAAGTAAACAAACCTTTATTTACATTTTGGCCACCGGGTCCCCCACTTCTTGCAAAACTAACAGTGATGTGGTCTGCAAAATCAAATGACTTAGAATCAATCAATGGTGCTATTTAGGTTGTACTACTCAAAAGAACTATTACAAAAATTTCAAAGAGGATTTTCATATATAATGATACTTCATTTTCTTAAGCATTTCAATGTCCCTAAACCTCATCTATGTTATATTTATAACTGGAACATATGTCCTCAAAGAGTATATCACATGTAGTGGACCAAAAGTACATGAAGCACATCAAATATAATTAAGGAATTCAAAATTTATAAGGTCATACTTCAGTTCTCAAAGAAATGCAATAAGCTAAAAAGCACGTAAGTGTACAAGATGATATTTGTCTTTAGGAAAGCTGTGGTGGCCCTAGGATAAAACCATGAAGCGAAAGCTGACATGCAGAACTGCATTAAGGTAAGGAACCAGTTATTACAATATTGGCATAAAAGGATTAAGGACAAACTGGAAAAGAGAGAAGCCTGAATATGAGGGGGGACATTGTAAGAAAAAAAATCATAATTCATATTGTTACAGGGGTATTACACCTAGATAAAAACAAATGGAGTTGAAGGTAATAAAGGATGACCACAGATTGTTAGGCAAGACCTGGTGGCAGCAGTTGCATCATGTCTGCTGAAACTAGGCAATGCTACAAAGGTCATTCATGAACCAAGCAGCAAGAATAGAGGAATATTGACAGTTGATATAGAAAAGAATAGATCCAACCTACAACCACTAAAATAGCTGCATCCTAATTTGCTTCCTTTATGTTTAATACATGAAGCTAATGTGCAAGCTCAAATTTGCTTGCCATAAAGTAAACCACATAAGGCTAATGCATGGATAAATTTTTTTCATGTGTGATATGGCCCTTTTCCGCTGGTTTGATTGAGGGGCCATTTGTTTGCTTGTAGTTCAGATACAAGCTACAATTGAAAATGCTCCAATTAGAATTATAGTTGCAAAAACTGTTTTTGTCTGGTTATCTGTAATCAAGAATTATAAACGAAATTACAACTGTTTGGTTGTTTGGTGTTGAAAGAGATGGTGACCATACAAATCATTTGGTAAGGTTACCCCTCAAAAATAGTGAACTATCTACTTTTCTATTAGAGTATAATAATTTCCATTCTATTTTTGTAGTTAAAATAGAAAAAGTAATATTATTATTAAATTATTACTGGATTAATACAACAATAATTAGAATAGCAATCATATCCCTACATAATAATTAGATACTATATAATTTAGATTAATAAATATATATTTATAATATATATTAATATAATAACCTTATAATTATTACAAAATCGTTTGTAATATAATTATGAATATTATTTTAAATATTATATAAATTATAATAAAAATTATTATGATCACAACAATAATAGTTGTATTATTAAATCATTATAACATTACAACAGTAATTATTACATTTATAAAATATTATAAAATTTATTTTTATATTATAATAACTATTTATATTATTATAATAATAAATTTATATTAATAATATATTATTAAAATAATTGATTTGCATTTAATATTTCAAAATTATATAATCTTAAATTTCAATGGTTGGTGAGTGGTGAAGGGATTCTTCAAAGGACTACTTTCAATTGCAACTTAAGCTTATTAGGAATTGTGGCAAATTTGTATGCAGTTCTAATTGCATGATTTCAACCATGTTTTCCAATTTAAATGCAGCCCGTTGTTGCAATTACTGACATCCAAATGGTCATTTTAGACACTTGCAATCCAATTGCAGCATTTGCAGTTGCAACCTGCCAAGTTCAGGCAAACAAATAGCCTCTAAGGTTTACAAATTTTAAAATTATAATTTTGGAAGATTTGGTGGATAGGATGCTTATGACAAGGGCATTTTTTTTTGTGATTATACAAGGGAACCCTAAGAATGCTAGATAGAACTATCAGAGAGGAGGGTTTGATGTTTTAGCAGAGAAAAATAGGAGATTATTTATCATACATGTAGGATTAATTCAACTGTTGCAAATTAGATGCCAAAAGAAAATTGCATGTGTGCAGAAGTATTGAGTAATTACAGCAAAACAAGAAGGGAGTAACTTCGTGTATTAAACATACAAATTAATGACTTAGGAATAGTTTTGGTTGCTAGAAAGGAAATAGGACTACAAACCAGTCCAATTAGATCTGTACACATCCTGACCTACTCCTGATCCAAACTTGACTCAAGTCTGAGATTGAGACCTAAACTTGGCCATCATCTGATGCATCGGTGTAAAATCTGGTTTCCCTTCTGGGTCAGGCTAGACTTGGGTGGAGGATTTTGGGGCTGGATCCAGATTTTTAAACTAATTCTTTTGTCAAGTTGAATCAGGTCTTTTTAGGTCCAACCCAGCCAGGTCTAATGTCCTAAGATCCATACATAACACAACCCAATTGGAGGTTGGTTCCTGATCTGGAACCATGTACAAACTAGGTACAGGTCGATCCAAGTCTTCCTGATCAACTATTCTCCCTTTATTGTCCATTCTTCTCCTTCATCCCTAAGTCTATATTTATTGCATTTCACATGCATTGTTTCTCCTCTATTTATCCTCTTCGCTGCCTTTCTTGCTGGATTTTTGTTTAAGAAAAACAAATCTAATCAAATCTGAAATTATTTGGCAAAAGTCAACTTTTTCAGCGCAATTCTATACCAGGCTGCATCAAAGTTGGAACCCTGAACAACATCGATCTGCCAAAAAGTCATTGTTGGTCTAATTAGTAATTAACCAGATGGTTAAATCAAAGTTGCTGTTAGAGACTCTTTTGCTGTAACTAACGAAAGAGAATGTATCATTATCAGATGTGCTTTTTCATTTTTATCCAGATAGTATTCTTTTCTTAATCAAAATGTTGGTTTAACTCCTATAATCTACTCCACCAAATATGAAGGTCTTACTTCATTTTTGATCCAGCAAAATGAACCTTTCTTCCCTTGCTCAGTTAATACCAAGAGAAGAATTGATCACCGCTAGCAATCCAATCAAGAAAAGTTTCAGCATTCATAGGCCCCATTGTTGCTAAAATCTTACAATTTATGATCTGGATCTTATGATTTAGATTAAAATGGCCTTAAAAGATATGGATCTGATTCTTGAAATCAGGACCAGCTAGGAGCATACATCCAGATCCATATTATGTTTTACACAATCGTTTGGACCATAAGAACTATCTTGGTTATCCTATTTACATACTAAGTCAAATGGAAGTCCATTTTTTTTTAAATTTATGAAACCATATGGCTTTTACGACCATATATGTAAATCTTATCCTTGAATTTTTCTAAAACAATCTGTCTAAAAGGATCATTGAAGATAGGCTGTACATAAACAGCTTGAATAACAAGATATCAGTTTCATCAAACATGCTCTATATTGGCCTATGATAGTGGAAACTGGATCTCTTATTTTTCAGCTTTTACCTTATAGTTAACTCATATTTAAATTTTCACATTTCCTTGTTATTTTGAAAATTTTCTATAGCAACCTTACCATCTTGATCCGGTCCATGACCAAATCTGATCTGACCCGCTCAATGATTTACAACACATTACCAACCTTGACAACATTGCTCCTACTGCCATAAACATCCAGCACCTAAAGTTTCACCTTCTCTTCAGCTGCTAAAGAGGGATCATACATATGATGATGATCATGCACATGATTAGAAACTAGAGAACCATTGGCATGTCTGGAACATCTTCCTGTTCTCTCCCACCATATGAAGCCACTGCTCTCACAAACTGAAACCAACAGTTTGCTGTCCTTGAGAGTCTAATATTACCCTGCGCTTCCCAAGGTACTTTTGATCAGCAATGATGCTGCAATGGAGTGCGATGAATCTGGGTAGATTCCAGTCCTTTTCTTATCGAAAGCAGTAGGAGAAGAGAGAAGTTATTGTTTATCAATGATTTTAGGATATCGATTTGAAAGACTAGAACCTGCACCATACACATGAACATGCTTTTGCTCTCTTCTAGTGATCATTTGACACGTTCCATATACTGCTTGTCATTAGTCAATCTCTTCTAAGTGGCCCCAAAATGACCTTCCATGGCTTCTAGACGAGATTGCTCTTAAACCAATTTTGATGTAGTTTAGCATAGAACTGAGCCACAAAAGATATTTTTTATCAAATAGATAATTTCAGTTCTGACCAACTCTTCTCTATATTGTTACAAGAAACTAACAGGAAAGGAAGTAAAGAGGACTAATGAGGAGAAGAAGATGCAGGTGAGATGCAAGAAATAGAGATTGAAGAGGAAGGAGAATGGGCAATAAATAAATACCAGGCCTAAAATATTTTCAATTATAAATAACTATCACAATACAGATTAGTTAGGATTCAAGAAATAGAAAACCCTAACCTCAAAACCCTAACAAAGTGTAAAAGAAATCCCTGAACTATTCTTTGTAAGTTAGAGAGAGGACAGGATGGGAGCGTACCGATGTTCAGGAAGTTCAGGCATCCTATAAGATACTTAATGTTGAGGCACTTTGAGATTGGTTATCCACATCATCGACCCATCTAAGCCCTCTAAACAAGAGATTAGATGTTTTAATCTCACCTGTACATCTAATAAACTCACTAGACAACAAAATAATAAACTACAAATGGTAAAAGAGCCTTAGAAACTGAAAACAAAATAAGTTCCATCAACTTGAAGCCTCAAAAAGCTGATTGATTGCATCAGAAGGCAGATGTCAAAGGCTGCTCACCAGGTTATAAAGGCTGCTTATGCTCTTGAATGATTTCTTTCTCAACAATATTTTCTTTAGCTTCATTTGATGTCACAGCACAAACAGAACCTTATTTGACACAAAATGTAAGAAACAGTTTAGAAAATCAGGTAACTTCACTCAACAGATTAAAGAGTTAGGCAAGTTTTATTGTAAAATAACTATCTATATGCTGAATAAATTATCTAGGTCCAATAAAATATCAAAATTGGAGCCCAATTGGACGTATTTTGGTAATTATAAGATTTTTAGAGGGCCATTAATCAAAGGCAATTTTGGTTTCTTTTCCTGGTGGGAGGGGTTAAGGCAAAAACACCTTTGACATTAATCAATGCAATTTTGGTTTGACTTGCTCATTAATCTATAGACTTGTATGGCACCGGTATGAGGTCTGGTACCGAGACGGCAAAACTTGCTTGTTGATAATATTGCCAAAATAAAGATATTTAGATGGGTTTAGGTCAACTTACGATTAGGATTACAAAGTTGTTGAAGGAATTCCAGGGAAAGTACAATTCCATATGTAACCTTGTCTTGAAATAGAAAAACTTTTTAATGAAAAAGTTAAATTTATCATTTATAGAAACATGGAGTTCCCCCGAATGAACATATTTCTCCATATTTGCAAGTTCATGTGTAACATTTAAGCCATGTTAATTTGACTTGAAATAACAGAGACTGATATTGGCTTAGGTAAGAAACAGGTCATGTCAAAGTTAACCCAATAAAACATGAGATCTTAAATGGGTTCATCCAGAGACTAAAATACATTAAGTTGTCTTCAACTGTATCAGCATGCACAACCATGTACTATAGCATAAATGGCCTGATATGGTCAAAATAAGGGTTGTTATAATGTAATAGAGCCATTTAGTATGCCCCACAACCTATCCTTTGGGCAAACTTATATATATTGTATACTTTATCATATGGTAGCAATATATATCAGCAATTTATGCAATGGCTCATTATCGGCTGCCTTTTATTTGGCCTTGGTACAAATGGCTGGTCATTTTACACTTTCGATACATACATCCTGCCATCTTTCATGATTAGAATGGATTTATTATCTAGAGAAACAACATTTAGTGTGCTAGCAAAGAAATTTCTAGTCAATCACTGTAGATACATAAATTAATCATGCATAGCACTAAGTAATTAATGTGTCACGAAAAATGTATCAAGGATTCACATACCACTTGCACAGGTGCCTTGCCATGACAGCACACTGCCATGTCAAAACACCCAGGCAGTGCCCTGGGTCAATACATTGAGGTAGTGATCCAACGCTGCTGCCAATCCCGGCCCAGCATATTTGTGCTGGCAGGCACTTGAGACTCTAATATATTTCTCATCTAACTTTTCATCACCACTTTCTTGGATTTAACCTTATGACTTAACTCTGAAAAACCATCATGTGTGAAATTAATTGTGTTTAAATGTCTCATCCACATCTTTCTTGTTGTGGTAATTGGTTCTTTTCATGATATTGTTTTGAACCAAAGAGTTCGATTAGAAAATCTACCAATAATATAGATGAAACATGACCACAAGGTTCTACAGTAGCCCAAAGTTGGATCTGTAAATGACATGCAGATCTTAGATACTAAGGGTGGGAATAGAATATTCCTCATTCCAATGGGATTATTTTCTTTTTCTTTTTCTTTCCTCTTCTAAACAGTTTTTTCTATGACTCTTTCTTTCTTTCTATTGGTATACTGCCTCTATTTATTAAATGAACCAACCACAATCAATCATGATGAAGCTACAGACCCTAATGATGTAAATCATCCAAAAGCTGCGTCCATGCAGATCTTCCCAACAGCAAACCCATCTGCCACTATGCATACTTATGGTCTGCTCATTTGTTGATTATCTCCTCAACTAGCTCTATGATAATAATAAATTAGGACCATTCTTCTTCAAGGAAGCATAATATTAAAAACATATTTTCTACTTTTGAATATGTGACCTTAGGGATACCTGCCAGAGTCGGACTTCAGATTTTTCTTTCTCCTATGACCAATTTCAATGTAGACCTAATGGTGAGTAGGTTAAAAAAAGAACATACTTCCCCACCAAAAGGCAAGTAGACTAAGACGTGGCATCGAGACAACAGCATCACAATGAGTGCCAGAAAATACCTAACCTAGTGGATAAAATGCTTATATCAGAGGACTTTAGCCATGATTAGTACCGGGCAATAATCTTAAAGATCTGATTTTCCAAAACTGATGTTCAGTTACTGAAACCTTCTATAGATGATCAACAGAGAAACTATAGGAACACTAGTTACTCGTGTTGCTTACCATGGATGAGGACTTCTGTTTTAATATAAAATTGCCCTAGGAGAATGAATCACTATGGAACTTGGGCAGGTAAAAAGAATTAACAACCAACATTGCATTAGAAAGATCCTGAAAATGATAATGGATGATCAAGAATAGAAATGATAAGATAAAAATGAATAAAGAAAGAATAAGTCACTTAAATATAAAGTGAAAGACAAATGCAAAAACAAATAAAAGGACAAGCAAAAATTGAAGGCATGGTGTATTAGCTTGGACAAAGTTGGATTTTTCACATTAATTACATCCATGTTCAAATAATAATGACACCTTTGAAAGAATGGAACTACGGAGGGAAAAAAGGAAAAAGACAAAATAACCAGCTACAAATATATAAACTTGTTATATAACTTTGTAGCATCAAAATCAATTAGTCTTATCCCACCAGTAGCCAACATGTATTAAGACTGAACATCGTAAGGATTTACCACATGTAGGAATTCACAGCCAAGGGGTTGTGTCAAGTTGTATTAGGGTAGGTGTTTGGACTTCTGAACACCAATATTAACCCAGTTAGAGTAGGTACGATACATCATATTTTTTGAATATTTAATTATTATTTCATCTAAAAAAGTAATGACAGTTTACTTAATAGTAGAGGGCTTGAATGATGACAAAAAAGGTCATATCTCGTAAATGCTCAACTAGTAAATAGGATAAGGATGATAGTGTTATTTTGATGATTAACAAGCAATAATCAAGAGTATGTTACAAGTTAATTCGATACTTTATTTATAAGTCTGTTACTCTCAGTATATTTGTATAAATGCATTTCATTGTTTATTTGGATGAATCTAACCTTGAGTTGCAGCAAAGTGTGGATTGAGTCGACCCCAAGGATGATTGGGTCGATCCCGGCACATCAAGAAAACATCTGGCACACTTCTGCAAAAATGGCACGGATGAACAGTAGTTGGGTCGACCCAAGGAAAGCATGAGTCGACCCAAACCTCAAGCCTCTCAAAGACTCAAGAAAACAGTTCTCTAGAAACACTGAGAGGGTCGACCCAAGAGGAAGTTGAGTCGACCCAAGCTTGAGTCGACCCAAACACTGAGAGGGTGACCCAAAAGCAATGACAGAATACATGACAGAAAAGGTTCTCTGGAAACCCTGAGAGGGTCGACCCAAGTGGAAGTTAAGTCGACCCAACTGAACCTTGAGTCGACCCAAAGAAATGTTGAGTCGACCCAAGTGAAGGAAGGCTGAATTGCAAGTTTCTGTGGTTCTGAGAAGGTCGACCCAAGGAAAGGTTGAGTCGACCCAAGTGAAAGTTGGGTCGACCCAAGGACAGGTTGAGCCGACCCAAACACGGGCAGAAGCATAACGGCTAGTTCTGCAGAAGTACTTTTTGTTCTTCCAACAGTGAGTAACGGCTAGTTTTTGAATTCTAACCATTGGGGCTTGTCCAATGGATGAAGGAAACTTTTTAAAATGGCACTATTCATCAGAGAGAACATACTTTTGCAAAATATCAAAGAGTACACAAAAAAGACAAAGTGCCCTAATCTTCTTCATCCAAGTGCTTCATTCAAGAGTCAAAAGAAAGTGGTTGAGCAGATTCAAAGAGTCATTAAGAGCTCCATCCACCCTTGAAGAGTGAAGCATCCTTGACAAAGAAGAGAGAAGTCACATCAAGCGATAACTATTCTCTAAACTCTTCTTTGTAGATTATATTATTATATTTGCTCATCTAGGAGCTTAAATCTTCTTACTTTGGTTATTAAACTCCTTGTAAAGGTTAGTTGGTTAGCCCGCAAAACCAACGGTATAGGTTGATTGGTGAATCCGTAAAACCAATTGTAAAGGTTCGTTGGTGAGCCCGGAAAACCAACATAGGTTCGTTGGTGAGCCCGTAAAACCAACATAGGTTTTTGGTGATCCCGAAAAACCAAAGTGTAAAGGTTTTTGGATTGTGAGCCCGAAAAACAATCCAACTGTAATCCGCGGGATTATAGTGAATTCCCAAGGGGTCGCTTGGGGAGTGGACGTAGGTGCTTAGGAGAGCACCGAACCACTATACTTCTTGTTGTTTGTATTGTGATTTGTTTTAATTCCACTAACTCATCAATTAACATAACTAAGATAGTTAAAATCAAGAAAAACCAATTCACCCCCCCTCTTGGCTTGTCACCTTGGGCAACAAGTGGTATCAGAGCAAGGTGCTCCAATAGTACTTATTGATCTCACAATCAAGAGTTAAAGATCATGACAACCCAAGTGGGACGTTCTATGAGTGAGGGGCAATCCACAAATAGACCTCCTCTATTTAATGGCACAAATTACACATACTGGAAAGCTAGGATGAGGATATTCATTCAAGCTTTAGACTATGAATTATGGTACATTATTACTAGAGGACCTCACACACCCACACTTAATATAGAAGGCACTATCATACCCAAACCAGAAATGGATTGGAATGAAAGTGATAGAAGATTAGCACAATTAAATGCAAAAGCAATTAATGTACTTTACTGTTCATTAGATGTAAGTGAATTTCATAGAATATCTACATGCATCTCTGCAAAAGAAATTTGGGACAAACTTGAGGTCACTCATGAAGGGACTAATCAAGTCAAGGAGTCAAAAATAAACATACTAGTACATAAGTATGAATTATTTAAAATGGAATCCACTGAGTCCATAACTGATATGTTTACTCGTTTTACTGAAATTATAAATGGGCTTAAGAGTTTAGGAAAGTCTTATACTAACTCTGAATTGGTGCGAAAAATTCTCAGATCTCTACCAAGAGTTTGGGAGGCCAAGGTAACTGCAATTCAAGAAGCTAAGGATCTCAACACACTGCAATTAGAGGAACTTCTAGGATCACTCATGACCCATGAGTTGACCATGAGGCAAAATTCAGAAGATGAGGTCAAGAGAAGAAAGACCATTGCCCTAAAGTCTACCACCCCTAAACAACAAACTGAGTCGGAAGATTCAGATGATAATGATGAATTTGATGAAGAAGGAATGGCTATGCTTGGAAGAAAATTCAGAAAATTTATTAGAGGTAAGAATAGATTTAATAAAAAGAAACCCTTCTTCAAAGGTAGCTCAAGCAAAGAAAAGGAAAAAGAAACTCCTATTTGTTATGAGTGTAACAAACCCGGGCATTATAAGATAGATTGCCCGGAATTAAAGTGGATGGCAAGAAAACTGAAAAAGAAGAACTTCATGGCTGAATGGAATGAAAGTGAGGAGTCAAGTTCGAAAGAGGAAGATCATCAAGAGACGGCCCAAATATGTCATATGGCCAATGACGATGAGGGTGTCTTGCAGCTAATAAAGTGAAAAAATGATGGTATCTAGATAGCGGCTGTTCAAGACACATGACCGGTGACATAGATCAATTTGTCACCTTGGAATCTAAGAAGGGTGAAGTAGTAACCTATGGAGACAATGGAAAAGGGTATATCATTGGAAAGGGTAAAATTTTCATTACTCCATCTACTTTCATAGAAAATGTCTTATTAGTTAAGGGTTTGAAACATAACCTACTTAGCATAAGTCAATTTTGTGATAAAGGGTTTAAAGTCACATTTGAAGCATCAGTATGCATAATCACAAATCCTAAAGATAATAGCATTGTACTTGTAGGACAAAGGCAAAGAAATATTTACATGGTAGATCTTCATGATTTAGGCAAGAAAAATGGATTATGCTTAATTACTAATGAAGAAAAGAAAAATAAAACAAGTTGGCTTTGGCATCGTAGACTAGGACATGCTAGTATGGAATTAATATCAAAACTAGTCAAGAAGGAATTAATAAAAAATGTGCCAAAATTGATTTTTGAAAAGGACAAAATCTGTGGACCATGCTCATTAGGAAAACAAACTAAATCATCCTTCAAATCGAAGAATATAGTATTAACAACTAGGCCTTTTGAACTCATACACATGGATCTATTTGGACCCACTAGAACTGCGAGTCTAGGAGGGAAGAAGTATGGACTAGTTATTGTAGATGATCTTTCAAGATATACATGGGTTTCATTTTTGGCACATAAGAATGAAGCATTTTCAGAATTCTTGAAACTTTATAATAATATCATAAATGAAAAGAAGCTCACCTTAGTAGCAATTCGAAGTGATCATGGTACTGAATTTGAAAATCAATACTTTGAAGAATTTTGTAATAAAAATGGTATCTCACATCAATTTTCAGTACCTAGAACGCCTCAACAAAATGGGGTTGTTGAAAGGAAAAACAGGACATTGGCAGAAATGGCACGCACGATGTTGTGTGAGTCAAATCTTCCAAAGTACTTTTGGGCTGAAGCTATAAGCATTGCTTGCCATATTCTAAATCGGGTTTTAATACGACCAATAACCAAGAAAACTCCTTATGAACTTTGGAAGAATAAGAAACCAACTGCTAAATATCTTAGAGTATTTGGATGTAGATGTTTCATTTTAAACAATGGCAAAGAGGATCTAAGTAAATTTGATGCCAAGTCAGATGAATGTATCTTCTTAGGATACTCCACATCTAGCAGGGCATACAGAGTATTCAATAAAAGAACTCTTGTAGTCGAAGAGTCAGTTAATATCATATTTGATGAGTCTGACAGTGAGTCTGCTAGGAAAGAAAATATTCTTGATGATGATACAGGAATTATTAACTTTGAAAAGTTGAATATTGATGACGTGCCAATTCAAGATAAGGGAGATGATTGCGTGCCACCACAATCTCAAAACTTGCCAAAGAAATGGAGGTATGCATATGGACACCCTAAAGACTTAATCATTGATGATCCATCTCAAGGGATAAGAACTCGATCCTCTCTTAGAAATTTAAATGATTATCTTGCTTTTGTTTCACAGTTAGAACCTAAGACTTATGAAGAAGCTGAAAAATATACCAATTGGATAAATGTCATGCAAGAAGAATTAAATCAATTCAAAAGAAGTAGTGTATGGACATTAACTGAAAGACCAAAGCATAACTCTGTAATTGGAACAAAATGGATCTTTAGAAATAAATTAGATGAAAATGTGTTAGTTATAAGAAATAAAGCTAGACTTGTAGCTAAGGGATACAATCAAGAAGAAGGGATAGATTTTGATGAAACATTTGCTCCTGTAGCTAGATTAGAGGCTATTAGATTACTTCTAGCTTTTGCATGTTTCATGGATTTCAAATTATATCAAATGGATGTAAAAAGTGCATTCTTAAACGATTTTATAGAGGAAGAAGTATATGTAGAGCAACCCCCTGGTTTTGAGAATCATGAATTGCCAAATTATGTGTTTAGATTACATAAGGCATTATATGGATTGAAACAATCACCTAGGGCTTGGTATGATCGATTAAGCAAATTTCTACTAAAAAATGACTTTAGTAGAGGAAATGTAGATAAAACACTGTTTCTCAAAAGAAAGGACGAAAATCTATTAGTGGTACAAATATATGTGGATGACATAATCTTTGGTGCCACAAATGATACTCTTTGCAAAGAATTTGCTGATTTAATACACGGAGAATTCGAAATGAGTTTGATGGGAGAACTAAGTTTCTTTCTAGGATTACAAATCAAACAAACTAAAGAAGGCATCTTCATTCATCAAACTAAGTATACAAAGGAAATACTAAAGAAGTTTGGGAATGAAAATCATAAGGGAGTAGGCACTCCAATGAATCCTACTAGTAAGCTAGACAAAGATGAGAAAGGAAAGAGTATTGATATTAAGCTTTATAGAGGACTAATTGGATCCTTGCTCTACCTTACTGCTAGTAGACCAGACATCGTGTTTAGTGTAGGAATATGTGCTAGATACCAATCAGATCCTAAGGAGTCACATTTAAGTGCTGTTAAAAGAATCCTTAGATATTTAAGAGGAATTACGAACATAGGATTATGGTACTCAAGAGACTCCTGTCTAGATTTGTTTGCATACTCAGATGCTGATTTTGCTGGATGCAAATTAGATAGGAAGAGCACTAGTGGAACATGTCAATTCTTAAGAAATAACTTAGTATCATGGTTTAGCAAAAAGCAGAATTTAGTGGCACTGTCAACAGCTGAAGCTGAATATATAGCTGCTGGCAATTGTTGTGCTCAAATACTATGGCTTAAGCAACAACTAGAGGACTATGGAGTTAAGCTAGATAACATTCCTATTAAGTGTGATAATACTAGTGCCATCAACCTCACTAAAAATCCGGTTCAGCATTCTAAAGCCAAACACATAGAAATAAGATATCATTTTATTAGGGATCATGTGCAAAATGGAAACATATGTATTGAGCATATATGCACTGAAAAACAATTAGCTGACATATTCACAAAACCCTTGAGTGAAGATAGATTCTGCACGCTAATGAGGGAATTAGGCATATGTGATCCTTTTTATTGAAGAGATATAAAAGGGAGCAAGCAGTCTCATGATACATTCCTCCCATTTCCAAAAAAACCCATGAAACATGAGTCAAACTTGTAATCTATAGATTCCTTACTCATGTATCATTGTCCCAGAAAGAATTTGTAAGGATTGGAAGCAAGAAAAATTTTTAGAAGCGAAAAGGAAGAGAAAGAAAAAAATTCTGAACTTGAGTCGACCCAACCCAGAATAGGGTCGACCCAACGTTGAGTCGACCCAAGAAAATTCTTGAGTCGACCCAACGTCGGGACCCCACTGTTAAAAGGGGGACCCGTGAGCTATCTAGGGCACTGTTTACCCTTTGTCCTCTTCCAAAAACCCTATTCCCCACTCTCCAATCTCCTCCAATCATCTCCAAACAGTAGATTACTTCAAAATCTTGGAGAAATGGGACCCAAAAGAGCCGTAGCCAAGCGAACCGGGAGAGTCTCACGGATCCAACGTGCGTAAAGAGAAGCTACGGAGCCATCTACAGTGTCTCCACAAGGTGAAACACGTGTAGAGCCACCTCCTCCTCCCTCCCCTTCAGTACAACTTGCAAAGTTTGCGGGGAGACCGGTTACAACGGGGAGAAGGATCCATTCCGAGTTCTTTGATCAAGAAGGGTTCCGTTTGGAGGAATGGATCCGAAGGCAAGGTTGGGAGTATCTTTGCTCCCTAAATGTGGTGATATACACGGGACTAGTTCGGGAGTTCTATGCCTTCCTCAAAACTGGGATGGGAGGGCTCATATCGGAAGTTCGAGAAGTTAGGGTTCGAGTTTCCGAAGAGAGTTTGAGTGAGTTGCTTCATCTCCCCTGCGAAGGAGCAACTCCAGAAAAGCCAGAAAACAAGTTGAGAGCCCCGCAGTTAATTCTTGAGAATGAAGACTTCGACTTTTCGGAGCAGGTTATAGCGAGCTCTCTTTCTGCAGAGATGAGGTTGTTGCACAACATCATTGATAGGATTCTATTTCCGAAGAGCGGGAGATTTGATCTCATTACAGAGCGAGATCTAGTAGTGAGGAGCATATGGATCATCCTACTGCACCTTCAGAGGCTGGACCATCGTCATCTGTTCCTGCGGGAGACACAGATGCGTTCTGGAGTAGGATGACTGAGCTTATGTCAGCTCAGGCGAGAACTATCACTGATGGGCTGACGAGCCGACTAGATATCATGTCTGCTGAGATCAGTGATCTGAGAGAGCAGATAGGAGCTATACGGAGAGAGAGAGACTCATAGACCATCTGTGCCACAGGCTGCTGAGTCAGAGATTTCGGCACAGAGTCATCCAGCTCACCGTGCTCCACGCCAGACTCAGTCTCATCAGGCTCGACCTCCCCTCGCCACTTATACTAGGAGGATGAGGACTAGATCACAGCCATTAGATACTCCCTAGGCTGATATTAGTATTTCTGTTTAGAGCCTAGGATATGTATCTAGTTCTCATATGTATTTTGTGTTGATCATGTATTTTGAACCTTGATTGAGGAACATTGTATTTGCTTTTGTTTTTGGCATTATTGTACTAAAATGTTCCTATTTGGATCAATGAAGTTTAAATGTTTGTTATTTATTGTATCTATTCCTATGCACCTATTTGATGATAACAAAAAGGGGGAGAAGTAAAAAAAGAGAAATAAGTTGTGTAAGAAAAGAGAAATAAGTTGTAAAACAAATTGAAAATTATAATGGGAAAGCATATACATTTAAGGGGGAGCAATTTGTAACAATGAAAATGATCAAATCTAAAATTTCTATTGAATTTCAGAATTTGGCACATAGAATTTCAGAATTTGGCACATACCCTTCACACCTCGATACATAATCTGAAACTCATGCATTATCTCAAATTTTTGAAGTTTCATCTTTAATGAAATATAAAAGAAAGGGGGAGCAATTCAAAAAGTCAAATTGGAAAACATTTGGATAAAATAGGGGGAGACTTCACTCTCATATTTGAAAAGCTGAAATTCAGCAACTTGAGCCCTTTTAAAACTGATTTTAAGATAAGTATCAATAGGCTCATACTCTATATTTTGTAATCATCAAAAAGGGGAAGATTGAGGATGATAGTGTTATTTTGATGATTAACAAGCAATAATCAAGAGTATGTTACAAGTTAATTCGATACTTTATTTATAAGTCTGTTACTCTCAATATATTTGTATAAATGCATTTTGTTACGGGGGAACTTAGCCACCATGCCCCACGTGACCGGCACGCGCGCCCAGGAAGACTACGGCAGCCCCTTGATCCAGCAATCCGACCCCGAGTCGGACATCTTCGGCTCCGCAGCCTGACCCCGAGTCGGCAGCCCCTTGATCCAGCAATCCGACCCCGAGTCGGACATCTTCGGCTCCGCGGCCTGACCCCGAGTCGGCAGCCCCTTGATCCAGCAATCCGACCCCGAGTCGGACATCTTCGGCTCCGCGGCCCGACCCCGAGTCGGCTGCCCCTTGATCCAGCAATCCGACCCCGAGTCGAACATCTTCGTCTCCGCAGCCCGACCCCGAGTCGGACATCTCTCGACAACGACAGGCTATTCCCCAGAGGCACGCCGCAGCCTCCTGCTCCACTACTCCCTGCAACGGTTGTATCTGGCATTGCTCCACGATCCCCTGTAACAGCCGTACAAGGCGGAGCTCCACTACGCCCTGTCATGGCCGTACCCAGCGCTGCCCCACGACACCCTGTAACGGCCGTGTCAGTGGCAGCTCCATCGTGCCCCACGATGACGAACCCCCCTGAAAGACCCCCCAGCCTGGTATATATGCGGCTGGGAGGAGGAGGGGGGGTAAGCAAGAACTTCCAGAGCATTCTCTTACTTGCTACTATTATCTCTCCTTCTCCTCCAATCTCCTCTGACTTGATCGTCGGAGGGCCCCCACTACCCCAGTGGTGGTGCGAGGCTTGCTTGCAGGTTTCCCGGTGGAAGGTGGAGCGCAATCAACACCAACCAAGGCAACTCAAACGGAACCCCGTTCACACCGCTGTGCCAATCGTTCTCGGTTTGGACCACCAGCAACAGTTGGCGCTAGAGCAAGGGACCGAATCTCAGAGCGATCGTAATGGCACGGCGAGGTGGTCGTGGAGCTTCCAATGCCTCCGGTCGCGGGGCCTCTCGCGCCTCCGGCCGGGAGGCCGCTGCGTCTCCAACACATTCTCAGCAACACTCCACCGCTCCACCTCCCATTCAGATGGTCGAAGCCGCTCAGTTCGACCAGTTAGCCCAGCAGGTTCGCACCCTCGCGGAGGCAGTGCAGAACCTGCAGGGTGTGATGTCTCGGGCGCCGCAGCGGGCCCAGGAGCCGCTGCTCCCTGAGCGCTCACCTGTCCTCCTCAACCCGCGCTCCTTCCTCTCCCATGGGGAGGAGCGCCGGCACGAGGAAGATTCTCGAGCACGGTCCATTCTGCCGGGACCTTCCCATCGGAGCTGCGCGGGGTACGAGAGGCGGGCCCGGGCGCGTTCCCAGACCCCCCAGTCCTCAAGGAACCCGCGCTCCAGTCGGTCCCCCTCTCGGTGCTCCTTGTCTCCCACCCATCGGTCGCGCTCCCTGGACCGGCAGGTGGACGATCTCCACCGACAACTCCAGGTCCTGAAGGGCCACTCCAAAGATCCCTTCGCCGACTTGGAGATCTCCTCCCAGCCGGCGCTTGCCTCGAGGATCCTGCGGACCCCGAATCCGCCGGGGTTTAAAATGCCGGCGATCGAGCCCTATGACGGGGCGGCGGACCCGCGGGATCACGTCGAGAGTTTCAGGACCCTTATGCTCCTCCACGGAGCATCAGATCCTCTCCTCTGCAAGGCCTTCCCGGCGACCCTCCGTGGCCCGGCAAGGGCGTGGTTCGCCGGCTTGGAGGCTAACTCAATCCAGTCCTTCGACCAGTTTACTCGCCTCTTCATCACCCATTTCGCCGTCAGTAGCCGGCGGCGACTGGTCTCCGACTCCCTCTTTGATGTCCGGCAAAACGAGGGAGAAAACTTGCGGGATTATCTTACCCGCTTCAACAAGGCTACGCTGGAAGTCCGGAACCTGAGCCAGGAGGTGGCTCTTTCAGCCCTGAAGCGTGGCTTCCGAAAGGGCAGACTCACCTTCTCCCTGGACAAACGCCTGCCGCGGAGCTTCCCGGAGCTGTTGTCCCGGGCGAACCAGTATGCGGACGCCGAGGAGGCGGCCGCCCACCGGAGCAAGGAGGCCGCCGAGATCCCTCCAAAGCTCGGGAAGAAAAGGCGAAAAGAGGCACGCCAGAGGAGGAGCCCGACGCCTCAACGTCGGCGCAGAAGCCTGTCGCCGGCGAGGAACCACGGCGCCCTACGCCCTCGTTCTCCGCCCCGACGTTTCAACCGGTACACTCCTCTCCTGACTCCCCGGGCCCAAATCCTCATGGAAATCAAGGGGCGGGAGGACCTCCCGGTCCCGAGACAGATGAAGAAGATTCCTGGGAGGAGGCCCCCTCGGACGTACTGTGAGTACCACCGGGACCACGGCCACGACACCGAAGACTGCTTCCAGCTTCGGGACGAGATCGAGGCTCTCATCCGCCGGGGGCGTCTCGGACGATATGTGAACGACCGACGTCCCCCCGCGGACCCGCGTCCAGCCGACCCGGCTCCTCCGGAGCCTCGGGAGCAGAATCGACCGTTGCGGGCGTGATCCACACTATCACTGGGGGCTGCTCACGGCCCGTGAGGAACGCAGGGGGCTAGGTCCTTAGCGCACAAGATCATGAGGCAAGGCTATTATTGGCCTACCTTGTTGGAGGACTCGAAGGATCATGTACGGAAATGCAACGCCTGCCAGCGCCACGCCAACGTCCAGAGAGTCCCTTCTGTCCCCTTGGCACCAATCACTGCACCCTGGCCCTTCGCCCAGTGGGGAATGGATATCCTCGGACCATTCCCCGTCGCTTCAGCTCAGCGGAAATTTTTGATTGTTGCAATCGACTACTTCACCAAGTGGGTGGAGGCAGAGCCGCTGGCCACTATCACGGAGGCGCAAGTCCGGAAGTTCGTGAAGAAGAACATCATTGTCCGATTTGGGGTACCTCGGGTCCTCATCTCGGATAATGGTCGACAGTTCGACAACAAGCATTTCCGTGACTTCTGCGAGGAGTTCGGGATCGAGCATCGGTTCACATCTGTGTCGCATCCCCAAACCAACGGCGAGGCCGAGGTCACAAATCGGACAATCCTCCAAGGAATCAAAGCGCGAATCGGTCGGACGGGGCAAGCTTGGGTCGAAGAACTCGAGAATGTCCTTTGGGCGTATCGGACCACGCATCGGACCCCTACCAGGGAAACGCCTTTCAGCCTAACCTATGGCACGGAAGCCGTTGTCCCCGTGGAGCTCGGACTCCCCTCACCTCGGGTGGCCGCGCACCGACCCGAGGCCAATTCGGAGCAACTCCGAGGGAACCTGGATCTCTTGGAAGAAGCGAGGGAAATGGCGCAGGTTCGGATGGCGATGTATCAGCGGAGGGTGGCCCGATATTACAACTCCAAGGTCCGACCGAAGCTTTTCAGAATCGGAGATCTGGTGCTAAGGCGAGCTAAAGCATCTCAACCTGCGGAAGGTGGGAAGCTAGCGCCAAATTGGGAAGGCCCGTATAGGGTTCGCTGGGTAAACCGACCTGGCTCCTACCAGTTGGAGGCCCTAGAAGGTCGAGAAATTCCAAGGAGCTGGAATTCCGCTAACCTGCGGATGTATTTCCAGTAAAACAACAATGCCAGAAAGACAGTTCAAAAATGTATAACACTTTTCATTTCAATAATTTCTGGTTACAATGGCGTGCTCGTGTGATTACAAGGAATTCCCAGAGGGAAATTAGGGTGTAAAGAAAGTAAAGAAGAGGTGGAGACTCCGAGGAGCTGAAGATCTGGGATCCCGAAACCTCCATCCGAAGCGGCTGCAATCCCACCGGAAGTGGGTGCTTCCAACCGGAGGCGCCATCGACGTCTCACGAAAAAGACGAAGAGCCGGCGCGGATGAAGAAGTGGACGAAGGAGAAGTCCACACTGCTCCTACCCAGAGGCGCCATCCACGCCTCACGAAAAAGACGAGGAGCCACCGCAGAAGAAGCTCCCGCTGCCTCCAGGGGAACGCCACCTCCAAGGGATATTCCGGTCCTCCCCAGTGTTAGGGAAGAGAAGGGATACAAGGGAGAAGAGCATATGGAGGCGCGGTCCCGGATCAAGCGTCTGGTGCGGAGCTCAATCGGGAGGCTGAACTTCAAGGAGGGGAGACGTGATCCCGGATGAAACGCCTAGAGCGGAGTTCCGCCGGGGAGAACCTCCTTGTTGATCCCAGATGAAACGGCTAGTTGGCGGAAGTCGCGAAGGGCGCGGCTCCCGTTCCTTCGGTAGGGGTCTCTCAACCATGCGTCGGAGAGGAGGCCCACAATCCATGGCAACCTGAACAGCTCCGGCTTGGCAGGCTCCATCGCACCTGCACCTATATTTATAGCCAAACTGCGGCCCCCCGGTCGTTCCGATGCGGGTGGCTCCAATAAATGCGGGCGCATTGAATCCGGAGCCGATCCGGCTCTCGAGGCGTATCTTCCCGCGATTTTCTAAGCGTTATTCTCCTTAATCGCATTCTTTGTGCAGGACACTCCGGATGGCCTGTACCCCTAGGTCCACATATCTCCGCTCGCGCCCAGGCCGCATCCGCCTCGAAGAACGCGCGTATCGCGGCCGCTTAACTGACACTCCTCGCAAGCAGCAACTGGTGATCCGACTTTCTAGGTAACCCCTCAATTAGCATTTAATGCCCATCTGGTGTTCCCCAGGCGACGCTTGGAGAGGAGGAGAAACACGATCGCAGCTGGCCACGGAGAAATCCCGTCGGGCGGCAAGCGACAGGCGCACGACCAGCGAGCGGAATTTCCCGAGGCTCGGCCCTCAGATGCCAGGCTAACCCGATGATCATCCCGGGAGCAGACTAGCCTGAAGCCCCGACCGGTCGCCTCGGCTTGCGCCAGTCTTGGCCGACCAACGAGCGGAATTTCCCGAGGCTCGGCCCTCGGATGCCAGGCTAACCCGATGATCATCCCGGGAGCAGACTAGCCTGAAGCCCCGACCGGTCGCCTCGGCTTGCGCCAGCCTTGGCCGACCAACGAGCGGAATTCCCCGAGGCTCGGCCCTCGGATGCCAGGCTAACCCGATGATCATCCCGGGAGCAGACTAGCCTGAAGCCCCGACCGGTCGCCTCGGCTTGCGCCAGCCTTGGCCGACCAACGAGCGGAATTCTCCGAGGCTCGGCCCTCGGATGCCAGGCTAACCCGATGATCATCCCGGGAGCAGACTAGCCTGAAGCCCCGACCGGTCGCCTCGGCTTGCGCCAGCCTTGGCCGACCAACGAGCGGAATTTTCCGAGGCTCGGCCCTCGGATGCCAGGCTAACCCGATGATCATCCCGGGAGCAGACTAGCCTGAAGCCCCGACCGGTCGCCTCGGCTTGCGCCAGCCTTGGCCGACCAACGAGCGGAATTTCCCGAGGCTCGGCCCTCGGATGCCAGGCTAACCCGATGATCATCCCGGGAGCAGACTAGCCTGAAGCCCCGACCGGTCGCCTCGGCTTGCGCCAGCCTTGGCCGACCAACGAGCGGAATCTCCCGAGGCTCGGCCCTCGGATGCCAGGCTAACCCGATGATCATCCCGGGAGCAGACTAGCCTGAAGCCCCAACCGGTCGCCTCGGCTTGCGCCAGCCTTGGCCGACCAACGAGCGGAATCTCCCGAGGCTTGGCCTTCGGATGCCAGGCTAACCCGATGATCATCCCGGGAGCAAACTAGCCTGAAGCCCCGACCGGTCGCCTCGGCTTGCGCCAGCCTTGGCCGACCAACGAGCGGAATTTCCTGAGGCCTAACCCTCGGATGCCTGGCTTAGCGCCGGAAGAAGTTCCTGAGGCCTAACCCTCGGATGCCTGGCCTAGCGCCGGAAGAAGTTCCTGAGGCCTAACCCTCGGATGCCTGGCCTAGCGCCGGAAGAATTTCCTGAGGCCTAACCCTCGGATGCCTGGCCTAGCGCCGGAAGAATTTCCTGAGGCCTAACCCTCGGATGCCTGGCCTAGCGCCGGAAGAATTTCCTGAGGCCTAACCCTCGGATGCCTGGCCTAGCGCCGGAAGAAGTTCCTGAGGCCTAACCCTCGGATGCCTGGCCTAGCGCCGGAAGAAGTTCCTGAGGCCTAACCCTCGGATGCCTGGCCTAGCGCCGGAAGAATTTCCTGAGGCCTAACCCTCGGATGCCTGGCTTAGCGCCGGAAGAATTTCCTGAGGCCTAACCCTCGGATGCCTGGCCTAGCGCCGGAAGAATTTCCTGAGGCCTAACCCTCGGATGCCTGGCCTAGTGCCGGAAGAATTTCCTGAGGCCCAACCCTCGGATGCCTGGCTTAGCGCCGGAAGAATTCCCTGAGGCCTAACCCTCAGATACCTGGCCTAGCGCCAGAAGAATTTCAAGAGTCGGGAGTCAGCGAGACGCTACCAAGAGTTAAAAAGAAGAAGGACGAAAGTGAAATGAAGAAACTCTATTTGCATTAACTTTCATTGTTTCAGGGCCGAGACCCATACAACTTGGCAAAACGACAACACACAAAGAAAAGAACAAAAATACAGAAGGTCAGCTTGGAGGAACCCCCGGGTCGGGAACGCCGGGCACGTCCGCAGGGGGTAGGGAGGCGGTTGGAGAATCAGCAGGCAATGGCGCCGGAGAGGAGTCTAGAAGAGAGATCCCACTCAGGTCAATTTCGGGGTACTTAGCCGACACCCTTGTCAGGCCTTCCTCGAAGCCTAAGATAAAGGAGTCGGACCCCGCGTCCGACATGTCACGGACGAACTCGTCAGACTGACGATAGGCCTGTACCGCCTCCGACATATCACGGGTGAACTCGGCGGACTGACGATAAGCCTGTACCGCCTGACGCCCGATTTCCGCACTCTTCTCGGCCAGCGCCGCCTCTGCCCGCTCCATAATCTGAGCTTTCGCCTCCAAGACCTTCGCCACAATCCGGTCGTCCGCCTCGGAGGAGACCCTCAGCAGATCAGCCTGAGCCTCCTTGTGCTTCGCCTCGGCAGCAATGCGAGCAGCCTCAGCCTCCTCCAGGCGCGAATGAAGCTCCTGGTCGCTCGCGCGGGACTTCTCCAAGGCCGACTCCAATTCGCCCAGCTTGGCTTCAAGAGACCGGGTTCGGTTGCGGGCGTTGTCGGCTGACCGCTGGGCCTTCTCCCACCTCTCCCGGTAGTCGGCAGCCTTCCGGGACTGCTTCTCGGCCCGCTCCTCCGCCTTCTTGATCTCGCCCTCGAGACCCGAGGCAACCTTGAGTTGCTCCTGAGCCTCCAACAGTTGCTTCTCGAGGGTGACGAAGCCGAGTGCCCGCTCTTCGGCCACCTGGAGCCTCATCTCGAGGTCCCTGGTCGTCCTCCCCGCCGCAGCCTGACCTCCCTCCTCTACTGCCTTCAGTTGGCTCTCGGCCCTCGCCAGAAGCCTCGCCTGTTCCTCGTAGCACTCCTCCAGGCGGATCATGTACTGGGCGAGCTAAGAGATAGGAAAAACGAGGGCGTCAGGCGGGGATCAACAGAGCCTATAAATGATGAAAGCGACCAAAAGAACACTCACCGACATGAGACAGACGCAGCTGGCAGCCCCAATGTCAGGGACCCTCATCTCCCGGACCTGCCTGCGGTCCTTCTCCAGCAGCACCGTCTCGATGAGGTTTCGGGCGCCGGCGAAAGTGAAGGCCGACCCCGACTTCTCCCCGGAGTCGGACGGTGGTTCTGCAGCCTTACCCTTACCCATCGCTTGGGGAAGAGTCATGCTGGCCATGCTCGGGGTGGGGACCGCCCCTAGAATTGACAGGGTCCCGCTCGGCCGGGGCCTCGGCGCGTCCCTCCTCGTATCATCCGGAGCCGACCGAGTCGAAGGCTGGGCTGGGGACCGATCACGTCCGACCCGTCCATCTCGGGCGCGCCCGGGTGATGCCTCCGGAGAAACGGTAGTCTCGGCATCGGAGGGCTGATACAGCGTCAACTGCCGGTCCGCGCCCGCGGCGTCCCCCTGATCGGTGGGTCCGGACCCGTCTGTCGGTGTCGGAGTCGCCTGCCGGCGGGACTTCTTCGCCGGTGGGGCCCCGCTCGGAGGAGCTCGTTTCTTCCTCCGGACTGCTTCCAGTAGGGACGTCCTACCAACAGCCGTTGCCTTGTCCGACCGCATGACGTCGTCGATCTCTGCAAAAAGGACGAGGTGGTCGGAGGTTGAGAAACTGAAGGAAAGAACGAGACGAAAGAGGAGAAAAGAGCTAAAAAAGAAATGGTGGCGGGCTCACGGTCAGCGGGGACCGAGCTCAGACCGACGTTCACCAAGGTATCCTCGGAAATAAGGCGAGCCACCGGGGGGAGCCGGCCCTCGGCAACCAACCCCTTCAAGACGGCGACGCCATCGGATTCCTCCCTCGACAACCTCGATAGGCCAATCGGGGACTTCATCGGCGTCTCCCAGGTCGCCCTGATTCCCCATGAGGGATCTGCGTCAACGAAAAAGAAGCGCCCCTTCCAGCTGTGAATGGAGGTAGGAGCCTCCTTGACGAGGCCGCACCCTCGCCGCGCCGCAAAGCACCACCACCCTTTGTCCTGGGGGTGGCCGCTCAGGCCGTAGCATTCCCAAAAGACATTCAGGGTGGCGGGAACCTCGTGCATGCGGCAGAGAACCTGAAAGGCCGTCAGGGCGCGCCATGAGTTCGGCACCAGTTGCGTCGGCGCCACTCTTAAACCCCGAAGCACCTGAACGACTAAGTCCGAGGGGGGAAAGCGGAACCCGGCCTGAAGAATGCCCTCATTGATGGCAACCTTCCCTGGAGGAGGATGGGACATCCTCTCCTCAGGCCCCGGGAGCGTAACATTGCAGGCCTCGGGAAGGTGGTATCGAGCCACGAACCTATCTAGGTCTTCGGCGACCAGCTCCGACTTAATGCGGTCTGCTCTCACTTCGCCCATCCCTAATGGCCAGTGAATCTACGGTCAGGACGGGGTCAAGAAGGGGGAAAGGACCGGAACGACTGGAGTACACTAATACAAAAGGAGAAAGTATGGAGAGCCTTAAATTGAAGAATGGGGCAACTCACCGGAAGAGAAGGAAGAACGGCTCCGAGAGCGTCAAAGGAGGAGCAAGCGAACAGTCCGACGGCAATGACGGCAGCGCAAAGGAGAAACTCGAAGATGTCTGTAAAGAGAAAGGCGGACGGAGGAGGGCCCCCGGTTAAATAGGCGGAAAGGTGGGTGACGCCTCGGTGACGCCAGAGGACGCCTGGCTGCCGAAGGGTCGCTCGCACCCCAAAGGCGAATCGACGCCATTAAGGAAGGATGTCCGCCGAAATCCTCAGACTGCCAGGTCAGCAACAACCGCCATACGCCATAAAGAAGGCAGGGAGCTCGAAGCGCGCGCGCCTCTCCGAGGGATGGCGGCAATCTCGAAGCATCACTCCCTTCACCCGTTCCCCTTCTGATTCCAGGCTCGGAAGTGGGGGGCTACTGTTACAGAGGAACTTAGCCACCATGCCCCACGTAACCGGCACGCGCGCCCAGAAAGACTACGGCAGCCCCTTGATCCAGCAATCCGACCCCGAGTCGGACATCTTCGGCTCCGCAGCCTGACCCCGAGTCGGCAGCCCCTTGATCCAGCAATCCGACCCCGAGTCGGACATCTTCGGCTCCGCAGCCTGACCCCGAGTCGGCAGCCCCTTGATCCAGCAATCCGACCCCGAGTCGGACATCTTCGGCTCCGCGGCCCGACCCCGAGTCGGCTGCCCCTTGATCCAGCAATCCGACCCCGAGTCGGACATCTTCGTCTCCGCAGCCCGACCCCGAGTCGGACATCTCTCAACAACGACAGGCTATTCCCCAGAGGCACGCCGCAGCCTCCTGCTCCACTACTCCCTGCAACGGTTGTATCTGGCGCTGCTCCACGATCCCCTGTAACAGCCGTACAAGGCGGAGCTCCACTACGCCCTGTCATGGCCGTACCCAGCGCTGCCCCACGACGCCCTGTAACGGCCGTGTCAGTGGCAGCTCCATCGTGCCCCACGATGACGAACCCCCCTGAAAGACCCCCCAGCCTGGTATATATGCGGCTGGGAGGAGGAGGGGGGGGTAAGCAAGAACTTCCAGAGCATTCTCTTACTTGCTACTATTATCTCTCCTTCTCCTCCAATCTCCTCTGACTTGATCGTCGGAGGGCCCCCACTACCCCAGTGGTGGTGCGAGGCTTGCTTGCAGGTTTCCCGGTGGAAGGTGGAGCGCAATCAACACCAACCAAGGCAACTCAAACGGAACCCCGTTCACACCGCTGTGCCAATCGTTCTCGGTTTGGACCACCAGCAACACATTTCATTGTTTATTTGGATGAATCTAACCTTGAGTTGCAGCAAAGTGTGGATTGAGTCGACCCCAAGGATGATTGGGTCGACCCCGGCACATCAAGAAAGCATCTGGCACACTTCTGCAAAAATGGCACGGATGAACAGTAGTTGGGTCGACCCAAGGAAAGCATGAGTCGACCCAAACCTCAAGCCTCTCAAAGACTCAAGAAAACAGTTCTCTAGAAACACTGAGAGCGTCGACCCAAGAGGAAGTTGAGTCGACCCAAGCTTGAGTCAACCCAAACACTGAGAGGGTCGACCCAAAGACAATGACAGAATACATGACAGAAAAGGTTCTCTGGAAACCCTGAGAGGGTCGACCCAAGTGGAAGTTAAGTCGACCCAACTGAACCTTGAGTCGAACCAAAGAAATGTTGAGTCGACCCAAGTGAAGGAAGGCTGAATTGCAAGTTTCTGTGGTTCTGAGAGGGTCGACCCAAGAAAAGGTTGAGTCGACCCAAGTGAAAGTTGGGTCGACCCAAGGACAGGTTGAGCCGACCCAAACACGGGCAGAAGCATAACGGCTAGTTCTGCAGAAGTACTTTTTGTCCTTCCAATAGTGAGTAACGGCTAGTTTTTGAATTCTAACCATTGGGGCTTGTCCAATGGATGAAGGAAACTATTTAAAGTGGTACTATTCATCAGAGAGAACAGACTTTTGCAAAATATCAAAGAGTACACAAGAAAGACAAAGTAACCTAATCTTCTTCATCTAAGTGCTTCATTCAAGAGTCAAAAGAAAGTGGTTGAGCAGATTCAAAGAGTCATTAAGAGCTCCATCCACCCTTGAAGAGTGAAGCATCCTTGACAAAGAAGAGAGAAGTCACATCAAGCGATAACTATTCTCTAAACTCTTCTTTGTAGATTATATTGTTATATTTGCTCATCTAGGAGCTTAAATCTTCTTACTTTGGTTATTAAACTCCTTATAAAGGTTAGTTGGTTAGCCCGCAAAACCAACGGTATAGGTTGATTGGTGAACCCGTAAAACCAATTATAAAGGTTCGTTGGTGAGCCCGGAAAACCAACATAGGTTCGTTGGTGAGCCCGTAAAACCAACATAGGTTTTTGGTGAGCCCGTAAAACCAAAGTGTAAAGGTTTTTGGATTGTGAGCCCGAAAAACAATCCAACTGTAATCCGCGGGATTATAGTGAATTCCCAAGGGGTCGCTTGGGGAGTGGACGTAGGTGCTTAGGAGAGCACCGAACCACTATACTTCTTGTTGTTTGTATTGTGATTTGTTTTAATTCCACTAACTCATCAATTAACATAAGTAAGATAGTTAAAATCAAGAGAAACCAATTCACCCCCCTCTCTCTTGGCTTGTCACCTTGGGCAACATAGGAAAAGAGGAAGAGATATATGGAAGAAATGTTAAGTAGGGAGAACAACTTCTATAGGAAAAAGAACAATGTGCAAACATTTGAAGGAGAAACTTTGTCCCTTACCACCTTCCTAGTAGAAACAGATCATGGCTCCAAATGTAAAATTGCCTTGACATAAATGATTTTTTTTTGTTCTGCTTTGGGAGTTTTTTAGATAGATTTTTGGGAGTTTTGGGAGAGACAATCCCATAATATAGTGAACTCTTAATGGTTTCTGAGAAAATGAAAGAAAGGGAAAATATTATGATGAAAGAAATTAATATTTAGAATTTTTCTTCTTCTGTTGAACTAAAAAACTGCAGAAGTTATAGGGAAATGATGAAGATAAGTTAGTGCAATCCACTAACAAACACACGAAAATTTTATGCCTTCTTTGGAAATTCAGCCCTTAGTTTTCTGTTTATTCATTTTCTACGGATATTGTTTCAGTGGCAAACACTAGAGAAGTGAATCCAACTTTATTCTCTTACATTCTAAACAGAAACTTGTCAGATACTGCTCATGAAATTAGTCTGATAGACTCTCCCCACCCCTTCCCACAGTTCCAAAAGACAGGAAAGAGTAGCAAAGAACCCAGAGAATAGAACAAAAGAAATGGTTAAAGAACAATGCAAGAAATCTGAGAGATCGCTTCTTCTTTCTTTATGCATCAATCAACCTTCCCAACATCCATGCCCCCAGCCAAATGTAGAAGACTCATGTTCTCAATTCCCCACCCAAACCCCAAAATTTTGTAGGCAAACTGTTAGAAGTATGCCCTAGAAGCCAACGTGGCTGACGCATATTTGTAATCTGGAGCATAAATTTGTAATTTGACACTTATTAATAAATAATATTGGGCAATTTATTTTTCATTCATGTTTGTATGTGTCCATGAATCGTCCAAGAAATTAATAGATGATGACACATTGTTGCTGGTGGTCCAAACCGAGAACGATTGGCACAGCGGTGTGAACGGAGTTCCGTTTGAGTTGCCTTGGTTGGTGTTGATTGCGCTCCACCTTCCACCGGGAAACCTGCAAGCAAGCCTCGCACCACCACTGGGGTAGTGGGGGCCCTCCGACGATCAAGTCAGAGGAGATTGGAGGAGAAGGAGAGATAATAGTAGCAAGTAAGAGAATGCTCTGGAAGTTCTTGCTTACCCCCCCTCCTCCTCCCAGCCGCATATATACCAGGCTGGGGGGTCTTTCAGGGGGGTTCGACATCGTGGGGCACGATGGAGCTGCCGCTGACACGGCCGTTACAGAGCGTCGTGGGGCAGCGCTGGGTACGGCCATGACAGGGCGTAGTGGAGCTCCGCCTAGTACGGCTGTTACAGGGGATCGTGGAGCAGCGCCAGATACAACCGTTGCAGGGAGTAGTGGAGCAGGAGGCTGCGGCGTGCCTCTGGGGAATAGCCTGTCGTTGTCGAGAGATGTCCGACTCGGGGTCGGGCTGCGGAGACGAAGATGTCCGACTCGGGGTCGGATTGCTGGATCAAGGGGCAGCCGACTCGGGGTCGGGCTGCGGAGCCGAAGATGTCCGACTCGGGGTCGGATTGCTGGATCAAGGGGCAGCCGACTCGGGGTCGGGCTGCGGAGCCGAAGATGTCCGACTCGGGGTCGGATTGCTGGATCAAGGGGCTGCCGTAGTCTTCCTGGGCGCGCGTGCCGGTCACGTGGGGCATGGTGGCTAAGTTCCCCTGTAACAGTAGCCCCCCACTTCCGAGCCTGGAACCAGAAGGGGAACGGGTGAAGGGAGTGATGCTTCGAGATTGCCGCCATCCCTCGGAGAGGCGCGCGCGCTTCGAGCTCCCCGCCTTCTTTATGGCGTATGGCGGTTGTTGCTGACCTGGCAGTCTGAGGATTTCGGCGGACATCCTTCCTTAATGGCGTCGATTCGCCTTTGGGGCGCGAGCGACCCTTCGGCAGCCAGGCGTCCTCTGGCGTCACCGAGGCGTTACCCACCTTTCCGCCTATTTAGCCGGGGGCCCTCCTCCGTCCGCCTTTCTCTTTACAGACATCTTCGAGTTTCTCCTTTGCGCTGCCGTCATTGCCGTCGGACTGTTCGCTTGCTCCTCCTTTGACGCTCTCGGAGCCGTTCTTCCTTCTCTTCCGGTGAGTTGCCTCGGGTCTCGAGGGCGAGATCAAGAAGGCGGAGGAGCGGGCCGAGAAGCAGTCCCGAAAGGCTGCCGACTACCGGGAGAGGTGGGAGAAGGCCCAGCGGTCAGCCGACAACGCCCGCAACCGAACCCGGTCTCTTGAAGCCAAGCTGGGCGAATTGGAATCGGCCTTGGAGAAGTCCCGCGCGAGCGACCAGGAGCTTCATTCGCGCCTGGAGGAGGCTGAGGCTGCTCGCATTGCTGCCGAGGCGAAGCACAAGGAGGCTCAGGCTGATCTGCTGAGGGTCTCCTCCGAGGCGGACGACCGGATTGTGGCGAAGGTCTTGGAGGCGAAAGCTCAGATTATGGAGCGGGCAGAGGCGGCGCTGGCCGAGAAGAGTGCGGAAATCGGGCGTCAGGCGGTACAGGCTTATCGTCAGTCCGCCGAGTTCACCCGTGATATGTCGGAGGCAGTACAGGCCTATCGTCAGTCTGACGAGTTCGTCCGTGACATGTCGGACGCGGGGTCCGACTCCTTTATCTTAGGCTTCGAGGAAGGCCTGACAAGGGTGTCGGCTAAGTACCCCGAAATTGACCTGAGTGGGATCTCTCTTCTAGACTCCTCTCCGGCGCCATTGCCTGCTGATTCTCCAACCGCCTCCCTACCCCCTGCGGACGTGCCCGGCGTTCCCGACCCGGGGGTTCCTCCAAGCTGACCTTCTGTATTTTTGTTCTTTTCTTTGTGTGTTGGCGTTTTGCCAAGTTGTATGGGTCTCGGCCCTGAAACAATGAAAGTTAATGCAAATAGAGTTTCTTCATTTCACTTTCGTCCTTCTTCTTTTTAACTCTTGGTAGCGTCTCGCTGACTCCTGACTCTTGAAATTCTTCTGGCGCTAGGCCAGGTATCTGAGGGTTAGGCCTCCGGGAATTCTTCCGGCGCTAAGCCAGGCATCCGAGGGTTAGGCCTCAGGAACTTCTTCCGGCGCTAAGCCGGGCATCCGAGGGTTAGGCCTCGGGAAATTCTTCCGGCACTAAGCCAGGCATCCGAGGGTTAGGCCTCGGGAAATTCTTCCGGCGCTAAGCCAGGCATCCGAGGGTTGGGCCTCAGGAAATTCTTCCGGCACTAGGCCAGGCATCCGAGGGTTAGGCCTCAGGAAATTCTTCCGGCGCTAGGCCAGGCATCCGAAGGTTAGGCCTCAGGAAATTCTTCCGGCGCTAGGCCAGGCATCCGAGGGTTAGGCCTCAGGAAATTCTTCCGGCACTAAGCCAGGCATCCGAGGGTTAGGCCTCAGGAAATTCTTCCGGCGCTAGGCCAGGCATCCGAGGGTTAGGCCTCAGGAACTTCTTCCGGCGCTAAGCCAGGCATCCGAGGGTTAGGCCTCAGAAACTTCTTCCGGCGCTAAGCCAGGCATCCGAGGGTTAGGCCTCAGAAAATTCCGCTCGTTGGTCGGCCAAGGCTGGCGCAAGCCGAGGCGACCGGTCGGGGCTTCAGGCTAGTTTGCTCCCGGGATGATCATCGGGTTAGCCTGGCATCCGAGGGCCAAGCCTCGGGAGATTCCGCTCGTTGGTCGGCCAAGGCTGGCGCAAGCCGAGGCGACCGGTCGGGGCTTCAGGCTAGTCTGCTCCCGGGATGATCATCGGGTTAGCCTGGCATCCGAGGGCCGAGCCTCGGGAGATTCCGCTCGTTGGTCGGCCAAGGCTGGCGCAAGCCGAGGCGACCGGTCGGGGCTTCAGGCTAGTCTGCTCCCGAGATGATCATCGGGTTAGCCTGGCATCCGAGGGCCAAGCCTCGGGAGATTCCGCTCGTTGGTCGGCCAAGGCTGGCGCAAGCCGAGGCGACCGGTCGGGGCTTCAGGCTAGTCTGCTCCCGGGATGATCATCGGGTTAGCCTGGCATCCGAGGGCCAAGCCTCGGGAGATTCCGCTCGTTGGTCGGCCAAGGCTGGCGCAAGCCGAGGCGACCGGTCGGGGCTTCAGGCTAGTCTGCTCCCGGGATGATCATCGGGTTAGCCTGGCATCCGAGGGCCAAGCCTCGGGAGATTCCGCTCGTTGGTCGGCCAAGGCTGGCGCAAGCCGAGGCGACCGGTCGGGGCTTCAGGCTAGTCTGCTCCCGGGATGATCATCGGGTTAGCCTGGCATCCGAGGGCCGAGCCTCGGGAGATTCCGCTCGTTGGTCGGCCAAGGCTGGCACAAGCCGAGGCGACCGGTCGGGGCTTCAGGCTAGTTTGCTCCCGGGATGATCATCGGGTTAGCCTGGCATCCGAGGGCCAAGCCTCGGGAGATTCCGCTCGTTGGTCGGCCAAGGCTGGCGCAAGCCGAGGCGACCGGTCGGGGCTTCAGGCTAGTCTGCTCCCGGGATGATCATCGGGTTAGCCTGGCATCCGAGGGCCAAACCTCGGGAGATTTCGCTCGTTGGTCGGCCAAGGCTGGCGCAAGCCGAGGCGACCGGTCGGGGCTTCAGGCTAGTCTGCTCCCGGGATGATCATCGGGTTAGCCTGGCATCCGAGGGCCAAGCCTCGGGAGATTCCGCTCGTTGGTCGGCCAAGGCTGGCGCAAGCCGAGGCGACCGGTCGGGGCTTCAGGCTAGTCTGCTCCCGGGATGATCATCGGGTTATCCTGGCATCCGAGGGCCAAGCCTCGGGAGATTCCGCTCGTTGGTCGGCCAAGGCTGGCGCAAGCCGAGGCGACCGGTCGGGGCTTCAGGCTAGTCTGCTCCCGGGATGATCATCGGGTTAGCCTGGCATCCGAGGGCCAAGCCTCGGGAGATTCCGCTCGTTGGTCGGCCAAGGCTGGCGCAAGCCGAGGCGACCGGTCGGGGCTTCAGGCTAGTCTGCTCCCGGGATGATCATCGGGTTAGCCTGGCATCCGAGGGCTGAGCCTCGGGAGATTCCGCTCGTTGGTCGGCCAAGGCTGGCGCAAGCCGAGGCGACCGGTCGGGGCTTCAGGCTAGTCTGCTCCCGGGATGATCATCGGGTTAGCCTGGCATCTGAGGGTTGTCAGGCCTCAGGAAATTCCGCTCGTTGGTCGGCCAAGGCTGGCGCAAGCCGAGGCGACCGGTCGGGGCTTCAGGCTAGTCTGCTCCCGGGATGATCATCGGGTTAGCCTGGCATCCGAGGGCCGAGCCTCGGGAAATTCCGCTCGTTGGTCGGCCAGGGCTGGCGCAAGCCGAGGCGACCGATCGGGGCTTCAGGCTAGTCTGCTCCCGGGATGATCATCGGGTTAGCCTGGCATCCGAGGGCCGAGCCTCGGGAAATTCCGCTCGTTGGTCGGCCAAGGCTTGCGCAAGCCGAGGCGACCGGTCGGGGCTTCAGGCTAGTCTGCTCCCGGGATGATCATCGGGTTAGCCTGGCATCCGAGGGCCGAGCCTCGGAAAATTCCGCTCGTTGGTCGGCCAAGGCTGGCGCAAGCCGAGGCGACCGGTCGGGGCTTCAGGCTAGTCTGCTCCCGGGATGATCATCGGGTTAGCCTGGCATCCGAGGGCCGAGCCTCGGGAAATTCCGCTCGCTGGTCGTGCGCCTGTCGCTTGCCGCCCGACGGGATTTCTCCGTGGCCAGCTGCGATCGTGTTTCTCCTCCTCTCCAAGCGTCGCCTGGGGAACACCAGATGGGCATTAAATGCTAATTGAGGGGTTACCTGGGAAATCGGATCGCCAGTTGCTGCTTGCGAGGAGTGTCAGTTAAGCGGCCGCGATACGCGCGTTCTTCGAGGCGGATGCGGCCTGGGCGCGAGCGGAGATATGTGGACCTAGGGGTACAGGCCACCCGGAGTGTCCTGCACAAAGAATGCGATTAAGGAGAATAACGCTTAGAAAATCGCGGGAAGATACGCCTCGAGAGCCGGATCGGCTCCGGATTCAATGCGCCCGCATTTATTGGAGCCACCCGCATCGGAACGACCGGGGGGCCGCAGTTTGGCTATAAATATAGGTGCAGGTGCGATGGAGCCTGCCAAGCCGGAGCTGTTCAGGTTGCCATGGATCGTGGGCCTCCTCTCCGGCGCATGGTTGAGAGACCCCTACCGAAGGAACGGGAGGCGCGCCCTTCGCGACTTCCGCCAACTAGCCGTTTCATCTGGGATCAACAAGGAGGTTCTCCCCGGCGGAACTCCGCTCTAGGCGTTTCATCCGGGATCACGTCTCCCCTTCTTGAAGTTCAGCCTCCCGATTGAGCTCCGTGCCAGACGCTTGATCCGAGACCGCGCCTCCATATGCTCCTCCCTTGTATCCCTTCTCTCCCCTAACACTGGGGAGGACCGGAATATCCCTTGGAGGTGGCGTTCTCCTGGAGGCAGCGGGAGCTTCTTCTGCGGCGGCTCCTCGTCTTTTTCGTGAGGCGTGGATGGCGCCTCTGGGTAGGAGCAGTGTGGACTTCTCCTTCGTCCACTTCTTCTTCATCCGCGCCGGCTCTTCGTCTTTTTCGTGAGACGTCGATGGCGCCTCCGGTTGGAAGCACCCACTTCCGGTGGGATTGCAGCCGCTTCGGAGGGAGGTTTCGGGATCCCAGATCTTCAGCTCCTCGGAGTCTCCACCTCTTCTTTACTTTCTTTACACCCTAATTTCCCTCTGGGAATTTCTTGTAATCACACGAGCACGCCATTGTAACCAGAAATTATTGAAATGAAAAGTGTTATACATTTTTGAACTGTCTTTCTGGCATTGTCGTTCTACTGGAAATACATCCGCAGGTTAGCGGAATTCCAGCTCCTTGGAATTTCTCGACCATCTAGGGCCTCCAACTGGTAGGAGCCAGGTCGGTTTACCCAGCGAACCCTATACGGGCCTTCCCAATTTGGCGCTAGCTTCCCACCTTCCGCAGGTTGAGATGCTTTAGCTCGCCTTAGCACCAGATCTCCGATTCTGAAAAGCTTCGGTCGGACCTTGGAGTTGTAATATCGGGCCACCCTCCACTGATACATCGCCATCCGAACCTGCGCCATTTTCCTCGCTTCTTCCAAGAGATCCAGGTTCCCTCGGAGTTGCTCCGAATTGGCCTCGGGTCGGTGCGCGGCCACCCGAGGTGAGGGGAGTCCGAGCTCCACGGGGACAACGGCTTCCGTGCCATAGGTTAGGCTGAAAGGCGTTTCCCCGGTAGGGGTCCGATGCGTGGTCCGATACGCCCAAAGGACATTCTCGAGTTCTTCGACCCAAGCTTGCCCCGTCCGACCGATTCGCGCTTTGATTCCTTGGAGGATTGTCCGATTTGTGACCTCGGCCTCGCCGTTGGTTTGGGGATGCGACACAGATGTGAACCGATGCTCGATCCCGAACTCCTCGCAGAAGTCACGGAAATGCTTGTTGTCGAACTGTCGACCATTATCCGAGATGAGGACCCGAGGTACCCCAAATCGGACAATGATGTTCTTCTTCACGAACTTCCGGACTTGCGCCTCCGTGATAGTGGCCAGCGGCTCTGCCTCCACCCACTTGGTGAAGTAGTCGATTGCAACAATCAAAAATTTCCGCTGAGCTGAAGCGACGGGGAATGGTCCGAGGATATCCATTCCCCACTGGGCGAAGGGCCAGGGTGCAGTGATTGGTGCCAAGGGGACAGAAGGGACTCTCTGGACGTTGGCGTGGCGCTGGCAGGCGTCGCATTTCCGTACATGATCCTTCGAGTCCTCCAACAAGGTAGGCCAATAATAGCCTTGCCTCATGATCTTGTGCACTAAGGACCTAGCCCCCTGCGTTCCTCACGGGCCGTGAGCAGCCCCCAGTGATAGTGTGGATCACGCCCGCAACGGGTCGATTTTGCTCCCGAGGCTCCGGAGGAGCCGGGTCGGCTGGACGCGGGTCCGCGGGGGGACGTCGGTCGTTCACATATCGTCCGAGACGCCCCCGGCGGATGAGAGCCTCGATCTCGTCCCGAAGCTGGAAGCAGTCTTCGGTGTCGTGGCCGTGGTCCCGGTGGTACTCACAGTACGCCCGAGGGGGCCTCCTCCCAGAAATCTTCTTCATCTGTCTCGGGACCGGGAGGTCCTCCCGCCCCTTGATTTCCATGAGGATCTGGGCCCGGGGAGTCAGGAGAGGAGTGTACCGGTTGAAACGTCGGGGCGGAGAACGAGGGCGTAGGGCGCCGTGGTTCCTCGCCGGCGACAGGCTTCTGCGCCGACGTTGAGGCGTCGGGCTCCTCCTCTGGCGTGCCTCTTTTTCGCCTTTTCTTCCCGAGCTTTGGAGGGATCTCGGCGGCCTCCTTCCTCCGGTGGGCGGCCGCCTCCTCGGCGTCCGCATACTGGTTCGCCCGGGACAACAGCACCGGGAAGCTCCGCGGCAGGCGTTTGTCCAGGGAGAAGGTGAGTCTGCCCTTTCGGAAGCCACGCTTCAGGGCTGAAAGAGCCACCTCCTGGCTCAGGTTCCGGACTTCCAGCGTAGCCTTGTTGAAGCGGGTAAGATAATCCCGCAAGCTTTCTCCCTCGTTTTGCCGGACATCAAAGAGGGAGTCGGAGACCAGTCGCCGCCGGCTACTGACGGCGAAATGGGTGATGAAGAGGCGAGTAAACTGGTCGAAGGACTGGATTGAGTTAGCCTCCAAGCCGGCGAACCACGCCCTTGCCGGGCCACGGAGGGTCGCCGGGAAGGCCTTGCAGAGGAGAGGATCTGATGCTCCGTGGAGGAGCATAAGGGTCCTGAAACTCTCGACGTGATCCCGCGGGTCCGCCGCCCCGTCATAGGGCTCGATCGCCGGCATTTTAAACCCCGGCGGATTCGGGGTCCGCAGGATCCTCGAGGCAAGTGCCGGCTGGGAGGAGATCTCCAAGTCGGCGAAGGGATCTTTGGAGTGGCCCTTCAGGACCTGGAGTTGTCGGTGGAGATCGTCCACCCGCCGGTCCAGGGAGCGCGACCGATGGGTGGGAGACAAGGAGCACCGAGAGGGGGACCGACTGGAGCGCGGGTTCCTTGAGGACTGGGGGATCTGGGAACGCGCCCGGGCCCGTCTCTCGTACCCCGCGCAGCTCCGATGGGAAGGTCCCGGCAGAATGGACCGTGCTCGAGAATCTTCCTCGCGCCGGCGCTCCTCCCCATGGGAGAGGAAGGAGCGCGGGTTGAGGAGGACAGGTGAGCGCTCAGGGAGCAGCGGCTCTTGGGCCCGCTGCGGCGCCCGAGACATCACACCCTGCAGGTTCTGCACTGCCTCCGCGAGGGTGCGAACCTGCTGGGCTAACTAGTCGAACTGAGCGGCTTCGACCATCTGAATGGGAGGTGGAGCGGTGGAGTGTTGCTGAGAATGTGTTGGAGACGCAGCGGCCTCCCAGCCGGAGGCGCGAGAGGCCCCGCGACCGGAGGCATTGGAAGCTCCACGACCACCTCGCCGTGCCATTACGATCGCTCTGAGATTCGGGCCCTTCCTCTAGCGCCAACTGTTGCTGGTGGTCCAAACCGAGAACGATTGGCACAGCGGTGTGAACGGGGTTCCGTTTGAGTTGCCTTGGTTGGTGTTGATTGCGCTCCACCTTCCACCGGAAAACCTGCAAGCAAGCCTCGCACCACCACTGGGGTAGTGGGGGCCCTCCGACGATCAAGTCAGAGGAGATTGGAGGAGAAGGAGAGATAATAGTAGCAAGTAAGAGAATGCTCTGGAAGTTCTTGCTTACCCCCCCTCCTCCTCCCAGCCGCATATATACCAGGCTGGGGGGTCTTTCAGGGGGGTTCGACATCGTGGGGCACGATGGAGCTGCCGCTGACACGGCCGTTACAGGGCGTCGTGGGGCAGCGCTGGGTACGGCCATGACAGGGCGTAGTGGAGCTCCGCCTTGTACGGCTGTTACAGGGGATCGTGGAGCAGCGCCAGATACAACCGTTGCAGGGAGTAGTGGAGCAGGAGGCTGCGGCGTGCCTCTGGGGAATAGCCTGTCGTTGTCGAGAGATGTCCGACTCGGGGTCGGGCTGCGGAGACGAAGATGTCCGACTCGGGGTCGGATTGCTGGATCAAGGGGCAGCCGACTCGGGGTCGGGCTGCGGAGCCGAAGATGTCCGACTCGGGGTCGGATTGCTGGATCAAGGGGCAGCCGACTCGAGGTCGGGCTGCGGAGCCGAAGATGTCCGACTCGGGGTCGGATTGCTGGATCAAGGGGCTGCCGTAGTCTTCCTGGGCGCGCGTGCCGGTCACGTGGGGCATGGTGGCTAAGTTCCCCCGTAACACACATAATTTCAAGGAGTTGAGAATTTGAGGCATGTGTCATTAGGGATTAATTCTAAATGCTCCTGATCGATGGATCCATCACGAGAGACGGTGATCGATCCGCTGAGATTAGTGCACAGATCACTTAGTCAGATGGACGAGTCTTGAGTCCACGGTGTAGAGACACTGGAGTGATTATGCAAGTACTTGCTAGAGAATAAGGTACTAAGCGTGACCAAAGATAGTAGTCACATGGATGTCTATCCACTCGTCAGTGACTACTTATGCTGCAGTTGTATGACTGGTCCTTTGACTTGTGATGCCTCAGCTATTCACTGTGAGGTTGCTGTAATTTGACGAGCATGTGAACTTGGGCCCTAGTCATTTAGATCCTTGTAGTGCGAATTGGCTGCAATAGGTTCATTTTGGAATAGGGTTGCATCTAGATGGAATCTATCGACCTTGATAGATTAGAAGTGATTCTATGTAATTTATGAGACTGAGTTCGATAAATTTCTGGTCAGGTATTTTGAAAAAAGAGTTTTCCATATCTCGAACTGGAAGTCGTATAAATTTGACATATGACAGACGATGGAGTTTGACGAGATATCCATAACCTCCGTCACGTCGGGATCCATGATAGAGGGACTGTATCATAAGCTAACTGCACCAAGAGGTTCAGATATTTCATTCTGCTGGGTTGCCACCACATACTGCTAGATGTCACTAGTGGATTGTGAGACTCGAAGGCATTCACTTGGTGATCAGTGAACCCTAAGAGTAGAACTGAAATCGTTTCAGTCCACTGAAAGGAGTTTCAGTGATATTGAGATGGAGATCTCAATATTTCTCACTACCAGTCAGAATATAACCTACGGGATCACACATATAAAGAATTTAATTAGTCAGACTATCATAATTATGATTTGGAATCATAATAGAAATCAATCATCAATATGATTGGTGATTGAATTAACCCACTAAGTGTTAGTGAGTTAATGAAAGAAGAATTAAGTGGAATTGATTGCAATTGGATTGCAATTGGGCTGATTTAATGAGCCAAATCAAATTGGGTTTGACCCAAATTGATTTGGGTTCATGATTGGGTCAATTTGATTAAACCAAGATTTGTGCGGATTTTAAAGACCACATGTCGTCGTCGGATAAATATGACTTAAGTCATGTTCACACTATGCGGACTTTAAAGTCCACATGGCGTCGTAGGATGCATGCTCCCAAATCAATTAATTCTCCTAATGAGATTAGGAATCCTAATACGATTAGAAAATTAATCAATTGATTAAATAGACACATGTCATGCATCTATGAGCACAAGGATTGGACACTTGGCATTAATCCAAGGGTGGGTTATAGTCCCATACTCCTAATAAGATTAGGAGGAGCCCTAAACCCAATCTATAAAAGGGTAGCAAGGGAGAAGTTATGAATTAATTCTCTCCTCTTCCTCTCCACGCCTCCTCTTCTTTCTTCCTCCTTATCCACGGCAGCAAGGGGTCTTCATCCTCCTCTTCTTCCACGATAGCAAGGCAAGAAAGATCCACGTGCAAGGTTCCTCCTTCCTCTTCCTCCATCGCGAGCAAGGTTGAAGAAGAAATGGTTCTTCTTTAAGGAGGTATGTTGCAGATTTTTATCTTTTAATCTATATGATAGTCATGAGAGGTCTTTGCAAGAAGCTAGCACTCCGGTAAGACCCTATCTCAGATGATTAGATCCTCGTGTGAATACTTGTAGAGGCCGGACAATTGTGTGGCTCAAACAAGAACCTAGATAGATCATCAGGTTGCGGTGTTCTTCACCTGCAGAATTTTTAAAGATGAGATCTTCAAATTAATTTCTTCTGATTTTAGTTTCAGTTTTATGAATCTTAATCAACCTTCCTCAGATCCTAATCTCCCCTCCCTAATGAATTCAAAGATCTTCTGGATTTGGATCCAGAAAATTTTTTGAATTCTATGATCCGAGGCGCGTTCATGCGATGAACGACGTCCCGTTCGAATTCCGCTGCGAACGTCACATCGAACGGGGCGTAACTCAGCACAAACATCACCCAGCATGGATTCTTTGGAAGGAACATGCAAACATGCATTGCTGCCTCTATTTCAACAACAGCCATTAGTATCTCAGACAAAGCCCGAACAGATAATATTAGATACATGAATGATGCGTTTCACCTTGAAACTCTCAAACTTGGCTTGACGGTAATGTGTATATGTGATTTTATTTATATAGAACTCTGCTACCTTGTCTACTAGTAGTATTAAGTCAAATGTATGAATCACATACTTGGCTTGACTTTCACCCTCCACCCTTTAGCAATAATCACAACCACCCCTCTCCCTCCTCCCTCAACCATGGTCCCCAAAACCATTTCCTGATGAAGCACTAGCTCCAATCATTTGAACTTCAAAGCCATTTGTATTCAATGAAGTCGAAGAATGCCCTAGCAGTCCATATTTTGTTGCCCTTTTAACACTCAAAACACCTCTTTATCATTACCAAAAAATTGAAGTCAGCACTTCAGGAACTAACATATTATACACTGGAAATTCACTCTGTACCACCAATACTAAGCCAGTTTTACTGGCATAGAAAAACTAGTTAATCATCTTTTCCAACCAACTAGTCAATCATTAATCAAGTTTAGGTCTCAGGCTTGCCTCTTGGCCTTTTGAGGCCCAAAGGTATGGCTATTGCCAAAACGATTGACCGTACAATTGGAAAAGTTACTGACTTGAAATCAAAAGTGGTATAACATACCATTCGTATTTAATTGAGAACATCTGGTTAAACATTTCGTCTACTTTGCAACATTCAATTAAACATTTCGTCAACTTTGTAACTTTAAAAGTCTTTACTACTCAAAAAAAAAAAAAAAAACATCACTAAAATGTTGAGTATCATCTGTAGTATGCAATAGTAAGAGAATTGAAACCTTTGCTCGCCTTTAATATGCCAATAAACCCTCTGTTTTGACCTTGAAGCACATCTCTAATTGATGCAAGAAACAAGAGGTAAACTAAATCTTGTCATTTTGGATTTATTAGGATTATTAAATAAGACAAATTTGAAGACCCATTACCATAATTAAAACTTGATTGAAAAGTTTTCCTTGAGGTACAAAATCATCCAAAAAACATTTCTCTAAAGCGAAACAAGGTTACCTCTAATCCACTCTATCACATGCCTTCTGTTGAGTACACTTTAAGATAATAATAAACACATCTTTTTATGTTGGGCACTAGCATCCATATATTGTAGAAACAATGTTATGACAAATGCCCTCTCATTAACCTCTTGGTTGATACAAAGGATGGATAGGGGAGGAAGGATGGATGATAGAGAAGATGAATGGGTCTTCCATCCACCCTCCTGTGTGTTTGGTGAAATGTAGAAGAATGGATGGGAATGATTCCCTCTTCTATTTGGTATATGAAGAATGAAAGAGAGGATGAATGATTTTACAAAACTACCTTGTGATTAGAAACTAATATTGTTATCAATTTAGAACACTTATTTGTCCTAAAGAGGTAGAGCAATATATAAACTTATAATCTTTATGATTTATAATTATATAAATAATTATATAAATAGTTGATTTTAATTTAATTTAATTTAATAAATAATTTTATAAATCAAGTATATATGAATTAATTTATTTATATATATCAATTATATAAATAACTAATTAATTTATAATTTAATTTAAATAGTTAATTAATTTTATATAAATAGTTAACTAAAAAAATAGTGAATATAAATAGAAAAATAGAATACAATTCTAATAATTTACTTATAATTATGGAAATATGTACTAAAATTAAAATAATTAGTAATAAAATTTAATAGTATAGGGTTAATAATATAAGTAAAATAATATACATATAATGAATTAAAAAAATGAAGAGGAGTTAGAATTTTGTCAAAAAATAATGAAGGATAATTTTGTCAACATAGAAACCCACCTCTCACATGCTCGATCCATCCTTACTTGTATGCTCTCAATTTGGAAGTATGCAAATTGCTGGGCTAGGATGGATGGGCACTTCTTCCTTCTCATCTATTTTTTCTAAAATTTTTGAACCAAACGGTGGATGGAGATTATCCATCCTTCCAACCCTATCCATTCTTCCTCTCATGACCCCAACCAAATATAGGGTAAAAAGTAGACAATGAAACTACTATTCCATAATTTTATCTAGACTTTTGAGTCCAAAACTCAATTGCCACAAGCATTCTTTTTCGAGGGATAAACAAAATATAAGCAGCTAAATATGAACCCATCCATATACTAGTAGGCTAGGACCATTGGAAGGGTAAAATTATTTCATCTCTCTAATCCTACGTCAGAAGTCATTTCCCTTTCCATGTTAACCATTACCTCATCTCTCTCTCCTTCCTCAAAATTATTTCTATCACATCCATCCAATCCTAGCAATCCTCTCAATTTTGAGTTCATCCTCTTACAGTCTCCACCTAAGGTTTTATACTTCCTCATACCGCTCATGAAGAAAAGAACCTTTCTAAAGAATTAATCCTTAAGCCTTGTTCCATCAACCTTGACCACATGGATGCTGCAGCTTCTCTCACTAGCCAACCTTTGGAAGGGAAGAAAAAAAAGCATCTCTTCCGCCATCTTCCCATCGACAATTCTCTGCCTGTGACATTCTCATTCCAATGGTGGATTCCTTTAGGGTTCATACTCAATATTTCAAAACAATAATTTCTCAACAATATTGTTTGGTCCTAAAGATATACCATAGTAACTTTCAACACATGGAGAAGTTCAATGCTATTTAGATTCCAATAAGTAGGTTATCAGAAACAGACCATCCAGCGGTAGTTAGAACAGTATGGATCCAACCATTCGGAGATAATGAACAGATACACCAACAAAGATGATATAAAAAGGGGCGGAAGCTGTAAGGGAGGGGAAACCAAGATTCACCAACAGAAAACCAACTTATGATAAGAGAGGCGGCTAAAAACATTTTTTTTTCTAGTTATATCTTTTTGGGTTTTTAAGATTTAAGAAGATAGCTTACCCAGTGTAATCTTAGGGGTGGGCTCGGAGACGGCGGAGAGAGCCCGCTCTTCTGCACCCTGAAGGATTTGCTGCATCATAGATAGGCGAGCAGACACTTTCTTGCCCCCATCGCCGGATCCCACGGCGGCGCAGCGGACACGGCCGATTCCGATGTGGACGCGGATCGGTATGGCCGGAATCGCCCAGGTAGGCCTCAGGAACGGGGAGATTTGGCAGAACTCCCTTAGAAGAAGATTGCTTCGTAGGCTGGCCATTGTCTCCCTGCCTCTTAGAAACGGGAGAGAGCAGGGGAGATGAGAGTGGATTTGTGTGGAGAGGAAGCAATGGATGCGTGGACGGAGAAGGAAAACGAGAGTTGGGCGGTGAGATGAAGGCCACGTGAAACACTACATGGTCTTGTCCAAAGTGTTACGGCCCAATCTTATTTGGGCGAGGCATGACCATCTCCCAAAGCCCTATTGGATCACAAAGATTCTTAAGGATCCAATAGAACAAAGTTTTTTTTGTTTTTTGTTTTTGCCATCCAACCTCGTGAATCGTCTTGTAGCCTTGTAGGAGATCGGATATGACTCCTAGACATATAGAGGACTCCATCGCGGCCCTTCAAGCATAAGAAACCAGTACAACAAACCGGAAAAAAACAAGGAATCTAGTTAAATTTCATCAACTGAGATGGACCCTTTTTTTCCTTATTATATGAAAGGCTTCACATTTACAATCAGATCTGCAGATATCTACAGTGATTGAAGGAATTGATATATATGATTTTCCACACTTATTCATGCAATATAAATTATCATCTCTCATCTTATGAAAGGAATGCCTTCAGACCTATAATATTAAAAAGCTGATTTTGAGCCTTTTCTTGTTGATTAAAGATAAATCCATGACCTCCCTTTCTAATCCCATGAGATCTTTGTCATAGAAACTCCATTCAGTGCATGATATCTTGCAGCACTAACCATACATGATTAACTAAATATTGCTGTAAATCAATATCAATGGATCTAAAATAATTATGCAATTATATTTTTATGATCATTGTCTCATACTAAAGATGGAAAAATATAGAACAGACCGCATCCACTATGATCTTCATCATGCAAAATCAAAAATATTCAAAACAAGCATGAAGCTATACAGATCTAACATAAACATAAACCTAATGTAACACTGTAAGTTAAATATCATCTAGAGTGAAATCTTGCGTCTGATACAACTGAGGACATAAAAAATGGTTCAGCAAGGTATTTCACAGTGGAATTATATCTTCTCACGGGACACTGAGGTTGTGGAAGTATACGATCTTTGAGAATTACTATCCAAAACCACTTTAGTCCAAGTGCATATCTAGATCTTTGCTGAGCTAGCAACCACCAAGAGGATGTACTGTCTGGTAAACCTTCTTTTCTTTCTCTCTCTTGTTCTTGGAGAAGGCAAAATTTTCACCTTGCCTCTGCACCTCTCTCTCTTTGTTCGTAGCTTGTGAGCTATGATATATTCTTTTAGTCCCTAGGACTCCCCCACCTTTTTTTTTCAAAAGAGGAGGCCCGTATAGTCCTAATTGGACTCCACGAGAGAGAAGGGATGAGGATGGGGTGGAGGCCTTACGTGGCTGCCTTATAGAGCCCAGAAGGACTCCAGTATGAGAGAACAAAGGGTGTTGGCCTTCTAAAAGCTGCCTATTATGGATGATGTGCACTCTTAGGTGGCATTTGGTGATCCAAATAAGATCACTTATCTCGAGATAATCTGATTCTCAATCTAAGATCACCATGTTTGGTATGCTATGTTTAGTGATCAAAGATTCGTAGGTATCTACGAGTAATCTATTGAGTACTCCATAGAAATCCAAAATCATTAGCTATATAATACCAAGACTATCTCTGATATATTCCACAAAAATATATTTATTAATTATATAAATATATTATAATAAAAATATTAATATACTTATTAATATATTTCATAAAATATATTTATTAGTGTTATAAATTATCAATCTTATAAATATATATTAATTATAATTATAGTATTAATATTTTTATTTATACCTATAATCCATTATTTTTTCATACTAATATTTATTTTCATTAGGAAAACAAGGCAAATAGAAGTAGTATATTAAATATTTTTATTATATAAATATAAAGTACAATAATACATTTTTACTATAATTTAAAATTATTATTGAATAATAATATGATAACAATATGATTAATAATATATTATAGTATAATATATATCATAAATATAATATATATAATATAAATATAATATAATATAATATAATATATTGATATAATATATTAATGGTATTTTGATGTACTAATTTTTTTTGCTAAATAGAAGGATATTTTTGTCCTCAAATTTCAACCTCAGATCATCGTCCTAGGACGATCTTAGATTTCTAACCTCAAGAATAGTATCCCATCATTAGGTGGAATGGTAATTTGAGGAGTGGAGTTAATTTGAGATTACTTCCAAGTAGGATCATCACGATGCAACCAAACATGATGATTTCATTACCTCCATCCACATCACCCTTGATCTTGGGATGCTCGCCCCATGCCAGGGACCCCCTTAGGGTAATTCGCCATCATACAACCTATCAATTCAATTATCCTTTTCTACTCATGATCTTAATTTCATAAACTCCCAAATATTCTTTTATTAACACTTTTTAGAAGTTAAAAGTTCTAACAAGTTTGCTACTTTATATGTTTGGGTATATTAGACATAATAAGTAATTATAAAAAGCAATAAAAGACTCCTATATGATTTAATATGTAAATAACATGATCAAGTTGGAACTTATGATTCAAGTACTGCATAATTCATAATATACATAGTTGGCGTAAGTAGCAAAGGATGGCCATAGCTTCCTCGGTTGGCTGTCTTCACTTGGATCCCATCCAAGTGGCATTTAAGGTTGGCCCACTTCTAGTCTTGGTTGCTCAATGTAGTCAATCCCTAAACTATTTCTCTAGTCCAATCTCTTCTCTAGTTGTAACAACCCAGGATCTCACCCAAAATGGCTAGCTGGAAGTTATTATTTGGGTTTCTTGATTCTGTATAAATACCCAAGATCTACCCAGCGAATAACCGATATGGGACTAAACACACGCCTGCACGGGTTCTCACATACTCCTTCCATTCAAGCCCTGACGTCTTCGTCAGGCTAAGGGTTCAAATCCATTCAAATATAATCACAAACAGCACGATCGGCTCATGGTTAGCCCTAATGGATCCGTGCTACAGTGTCCCCTAGTCCACATAGGTTATGGGCCAGGTCCGCTCTGATACCATTTGTAACAACCCAGGACCTCACCCAAAATGGCTAGTCGGAAGGTATTATTTGGATTCCTTGATCCTGTATAAGTACCCAAGATCTACCCAGCGAATAACCGATGTGGGACTAAACACACGCCCGCACAGATCCTCAAGGAGAAGGAGAGGAAAAAAAAGAAATAAAAATAAATAAATAAATAAAGGGAGAGGGTGGTTTACGGGTATGAACCCGAATACAAACCCGAACTCGGGATGTCGGATACTTCCGCGTGTTCGGTCCTGAGAGGATGTTAAGATTTAAGTTATATATATATATTGTGATGAATTTTAAAAGAAAAATATGATTTTTAGATATTAGGTTCTGCGAGGGATTTGTGAGATTAATTTGATCGCGTTCAATGTAAGTAATGAACTGCCTTCTCTAGACTCTTCATTTATATAATATTATTTTTGCATCGAATAAATTGTTAATGAATTTATATGTGATTTATGAATTTTACGAGATGATGCTTTGAATGAAAAATGGATATGTGAATTGGAATAATATTTTTTGGACTATTGTTATATTACTGTTCTTGCATTGTATATGCATATTTAGATCGGATTATGATATATCTATTATGTTACAAAAAATTTTTGATGTGCATCAGATTTAGAACTCCTAGCCTGGCTATGTTCTGGACCCTGCCAATAGGGGGTTATGCATTGGCAATTCTGGCCCCACCATAGGGTATAAGTATGGTATTCTGGCCCACTCCGCAGGGTATAAGTGCGGTATTCTGGCCCACTCCGCAGGGTATAAGTGCGGTTCTGTTTCTGGCCTAGCCACAGGATATAAGTGTGGTCATAGCTAAAGGCTGATGAGATGAATGTGATTTGTTTCGAATCAGATTTATGATTATGTATATGGATATTTGAAAAATACGAATTTTAATGAATTTGTGCTTGAAAAGGAATTGATTATGTTATTATGTTGATTCATCGCAATTTGTATTTATATTTTATGTTATTATATGAATTGACTAGTTAAGGTGTTTATTACTTAGTGAGCTGTCTAGCTCATTATACAATTTCTTGTTGTTTTACAGATTCCGAGAACTAACCTATCGGAGATTTAAAATGGAAGAACGACTAGAAGAACTGAAGCACAAGTTATCCTATATTAGGCTTTATTTAAATTGATGTTTTATCTTTATTGTTCCGCTGCGTATTTAGAACTGTGAGACTATATAATTTGGGTCAGTCAATGGAGTAATATTGCATTTATTTCAGCTGAATTAATTTAGTTACATTTTTGAGATTTGGTTAAGATGCCTTGCATGCTCGTGGGGAGAGTTTCCTACGGGTGTGCGGCGGTTGGCGCGGACCCCGGACTCGCGATCTCGGGCCGGGGGTGTGACAACTTAAGTGGTATCAGAGCGGACCTGGCCCATAACCTATGTGGACTAGGGAACATTGTAGCACGGATCCATTGGGGCTAACCATGAGCCAATCGTGGTGTTTGTGATTATATTTGAATGGATTTGAACCCTTAGCCTAACGAGGACGTCAGGGATTGAACGGGGGGAGTATGTGAGGACCCGTGTGGGCGTGTGTTTAGTTCCACATCGGTTATTCGCTAGGTAGATCTTGGGTATTTATACAGAATCAAGAAACCCAAATAATAACTTCCGGCTAGCCATTTTGGGTGAGATCCTGGGTTGTTACAAATGGTATCAGAGCGGACCCGACCCATAACTTATGTGGACTAGGGGACACTGCAGCATGGATCCATTGGGGTTGACCACGGACCGATCGTGGTATTTGTGATTAGATTTGAATGGATTTGAACTCTTAGCCTGACGAGGACGTCAGGGCTTGAACGGGGGGAGTATGTGAGGATCTGTGCGGGCGTGTGTTTAGTCCCACATCGGTTATTCGCTGGGTAGATCTTGGGTACTTATACAGGATCAAGGAACCCAAATAATACCTTCCGGCTAGCCATTTTGGGTGAGGTCCTGGGTTGTTACACTAGTCATACTAGATCTTTTTTGACCAAATTTATAAGAGAATTATCTACTAGAATCTTATTCCCATTGACCTAAAGATAGATGATACATGATAGAAGTTCTATTAGATAGGTTAACTCAGGTTTCTACTCACTAACAACCTGTTAGAAACCCGCCCATGCCGCAGAAAAATTTCAAAAATTTCAGATGCAGCGGAAGAGGCATGCGCGGGATCAACCGTTCATCGCATGAACGTTGTTTAAAACCATTCGTAGATAGATAAGGATTAAAAACTTTTTAAAAACATTAGAAGATCAGATCTTCACCTTGTACGGGTAGATGATCACCGCAAACTGATGATCGTGGTTTTTGGATGAAGGTTCGCTTGAAGCCGTTCAAGTGCCCGGCCTCTACGGGTATCCACACGAAGCAGGAACCGATCAAGCTTCTTTGTCTCCCCGGGGAGCTCCCTTGCAGAGACAATTTTTAATGGCTGATCTCCTCTCTTTCTTTCAACTCTTGAATGTGCTTGAGAGGAGGAAGAAGAAGGATGAAGAATAGTAAAGGAACAAAACCCCTGCAGCCTTCTTTCTTTTCCTTGCGTTGGAAGGAGGAAGGGAGGATGAAGAGGCCACCTTTCTTTTTCTTCCTTTGCTTGCGGCTGAACCAAGGAAAGGGGAGGAGAGGGGGCCACGAATTGGAGAGGGAGAGGGCTTCAATGATACCCTAGGTCAGCCCCCACGCCTCCTCTTAAATAGTATGTGGAGCTCCTACTTTGTAGGAGCTCCTTGATAAACTTTCAAGAGGGGCGCCGGCCCCTCTTCTTTGCCGCACCAAGCAAGGAAAAGGAGGAGAGGCATGTGCCCCTCCTTCATGGTTAACCTAATCCTCCTTTAAGGAGGATTAGGAAGGTCACTCATGGTTAGGTCCTAATCTAATTAGGCTTGGACCAAGGGTGAACCAATTTGGGTTTAATCTAGGTAAGTCCTAATCCAATTAGAACTTAATGAACCATGACTCAATTGATCCCTTCAATCCTAATCCAATTAGGAGTCTTGTTGATTCATTAGATTAATAATTAATTAGGACTTAAGAAATCCTAATCCAATTAGGACTTATTTAATTTTAGTCCTAATCCAATTAGGACTCTAATTTGAATCCGAAATCCTAATCCGATTAGGACTCTAGAAATCCTACTCCAAGTAGGAATCCAAATTTAATTCAAAACTCCTAATCCAATTAGGATTGTAGGAATCCTACTCCAAGTAGGAATCCTAGTCCTACTCCAAATAGGATTCCCACTCCAAGTAGGAATCCCAGTCCAAGTAGGAATCCTAGTCCTAATCCAATTAGGACTCTAGGAATTCTACTCCAAGTAGGACTCTTGTTTTAAGTCCAATTAATTAATTTTCTTTGTTCCTTCTTCAACTATTTATCAATCGAATTGATTACTTGTGATTCCTAATCACGATTCAACCATCGGATCGGTCAGTGCTTCTAATGTGTGTGACCCCATAGGTTCTATTCTGACTGGTAGTGAGATATAATGTGATCTCTATCACAATACCATTGAAAACTCCTTTTCAATGGGTTGGAACGATTCCAACTCTATGATGAGAGTACAAAAGTAAAATTTTCATATTATCTTAATTAGTATTATAGCTAATCTTTACTAATAAAATTAATTAATTAATGTTTTATTTGTGTCTGAGTGCATGTAATTCAAAAGACCCAATAACGCTGGATTTGAGCTCAATGCCTGGAAGCCCGTGCTCAACAAATCCCTAGCGTCTCATCTGAGCCTCACGTTGCCCGTCATCCACATGCAATCCATATCACTGCGTCCAGCTGATTCAGCCAGCATTAGTGCCCGCGTCATGAAGATCCCAGCTCATCCACGTCGCCTCCGCGTATTCCACGCCTATATGGAAAGTCCATACGTTTTTTTCGTTCGCTCATCCCATACATCTAAATTCACAAAAGCCATCCACAAATCCAACCGTCCGTGACCTCTCAGCACATGCAATCAGTTCATCCATCCCACTTCCTCGGTTTCGGAACAGAGCTTTCAGCATCAAACCATCCCAGCCAAGAATTCCCAACGTCAATGTCTTCCGAAGCCAAACAGTCCGCGTTTCAGCCGCATTCCATTCTCCCCATCAGCCATCTGAGGAGTCTTCTCAATTTCCCAACAGTCCATGAAGCATCCCAAGTCTTCGTGGCATCTCATCAGCGTCCAACGAGGGAATCCGAAGCCAATCCGTCCGCATCCCGCCTCAGCAGCTCCCCATCCGTTCGGATCAGCAACATTCGTGATCTCCTTCTAAACATCCGGAGCTTCCCAAACTTCTGCAACGTCCCCAGCATTCATTAGCGTCCTTCCGTCTCCCCTGTTTCTTTCCAGCTCATCCACGCGTTCCAGCGGAAGAGTCCCAAGCATCTGTGGCGACGCGTTGCTTTCGGATCTCCCAGCCACACCACTGAAGGTGTCTATAAAAGGAGCTGGGAGAGGCGAGAGGGGAGGAGGGAGGGGAGGCCACGGATCAGGAGTGGATCGACGGAGGCCATTCGAGAAGAGGAGAAGGCCAGCAGCGACGGAAGAGGAAGGAAGCCAACCGTCTGCATCTTCTCTTCCGATCCATCTTCTCAGCCAGTGGAGAGAAGGAGGAGAGGCCAGAAAGGAGAGAGGTGACCAGGGGTGATGACCCAAAGATTGATTTAAAGATTGATTTTGATGATCACAAAACCTTGAAGGATAAATACTAATGTTTGTGTTGCAAGAAGAAAGATAATTTATTTTGCAAGGAATATAGCAAGTTGGAAAAATACAAGAAGACCTCAAAAGCTTTCAAGAAAAGTTGGAAGAAAGCTACACTTTATTGGTCCAAGTTTCAAGTTCAAAGGATTCAAGTTGGAGGAGCAAATTCAAAGAAAGATTCAAAAGAATAGTCCTCGAGTCGACTCCTGGAAGTTCAGAGTCGACTCTGGCACTCTGGAGTTTCAAGAAACAGTGCTCGAGTCGACTCCGATACTCTACGAGTCGACTCCGACTGAGAACAAACAAAAAGACAGAGAGTTGATTTTCAGCGCTACAGTGCTCGAGTCGACTCCAACTTCAGCGCTACAGTGCGGAGTCGACTTCCAGCTACAGTGCCGGCAGACTACTATTCACGAGTCGACTCCTATTTCAGCCGAGTCGACTCCTGCTTCAGCCGAGTCGACTCTAGCACGCTGGAAGGCATAACGGCTAGTTTTTTCTTGACTCCAACGGCTCTATTTTTGTCTCTACGGCTAGATTTTTGTTTCCCATGCCATCTAAAGCTATAAAATCAAGAGGAGAGCTAGGGGAGAAGGTATGGAAGTGGGAAAGAACATTTAGGAAAGAGATTTCAAAGAGATTACAAGAGAAATCTTCCAAAAGCACAAAAGGGCCATTCAAAGTAAAAGAGAGAGAAGAAGAGCATCCAAGTGAATCCCAAAGCTTTCTCTCCAACTGTGTGCTGCCTCGGTGATCCTCTACTTCGTGTAAAATCAGAAGAGGGTCAAGTAAAAAAGAAGCCGAGTTCCTTCATCTACAAATTTGTTTGAGGGCTTCTTCTCTTTACTTTGCTTGTTTATATTTGCTATATTTGCTTATTTGAGAAGCTTGTATTTGATTTAAACTCTAGTTCTAATATTTTGTAACTTGATTCAATCAAGGGATTGAATCAAGGGGTTAAGGTTTGTTGGTGAGCCAAAGGGAAAACCAACGTTGCAAGGTTGTGGTTGGTGAGCCTTTGGGAAAACCAACTGGGTTGATTGTGAACCCGAAAAACAATCGGTGTAAGGTTGTGGTTGGTGAGCCTTTGGAAAAACCAACTGAGTTTGATTGTGAACCCGGAAAACAATCGTTGTAAGGTTGTGGTTGGTGAGCCTTTGGAAAAACCAACTGGGTTGATTGTGAACCCGGAAAACAATCGTTGTAAGGTTGTGATTGGTGAGCCTTTGGGAAAACCAACTGGGTTTGATTGTGAATCCGGAAAAACAATCGGTTGGTTCTAGTCGGTGAGCCTGTGAAAACCGACCGAGTTCGTTGTGATCTCGCAAAACAATAAGTTGGGTTGTGAGCTTGTAAAACAACCGGCTGTAATCTGAGGGATTATAGTGAAATTTCCAAGAGGTCTTGGGGAGTGGATGTAGGTGCTGGGGTGCACCGAACCACTATACATCTTTGTGTTTGTGATGCCTTATCTCTTGTATTTCATACCTTACATTCATTCTTGATTGTGTAATATCTTTAGCTTTGTTTTCTATAGAGTTATAAGTGATTGTTTAGAATTTGCTTAGCTTCCTCTCCATTCTTACCATACAAATAGATTAAAATTGATCATACAACTATAAGTTAACTTTAGATCAATTGCACCCTAAGGCCATAGTATAATTGCTCTAGCTTAATTTTCCACTACTTTACTTGTAATTGCCTAGAGCTTAAGTAAATAACATCTTATCATTCCGTTGCACTAAAATAATAGATAGGAATATCGCAAATAGCCGAAGGGTAGCCAGCTCTCGAGGTCTGCGCCAAGGTGATCCCCTTTCCCCTTACCTCTTCATATTGGCTGCTGAACTCGTTCTCCCTCTCTTCCCGAAGCTATCCTTAAACAACGGCGAGATCCTTTCGTCCTCCGACTATGAGATAGAGAAAGCCAATCTGATCACCTTCTGCTTTCCAGCAATGGGTAAAGAAGAGATGCCAGGGCGGCACAGATTCAAAGTCCCCTTTTTGATTAGGCCATTCTGGACGTTTTCAGAATGGGGAGCTAGCCAACGCCAACCCTTTTTCCGACAGAGGAGGAGCTAAGAGCTCGACCCAGGCGCTTATGGGGTCAAATCAATACGTTCTAAGAAGAAATAACCACAACTCATCCGCTGATTCTTCAACATCAGTCGGTTCAATTCAAAGTAAAAATTAGGGAACATAATTTTTAGAAAACCCAATTCACCCCCCTCTTGGGTTGTCACCTTGGGCAACAAGTGGTATCAGAGCAGGTGCTCTTCTATTAATTATAGTCTTAACCGACTAGAGCTAAAGATTATGACAACCCCACATAATACATTATTTGCCGAGGGACTTTTCATAAACAGACCTCCACCTTTTGATGGAACTTACTATATTCAATGGAAAGCTAGAATGAAAATTTTTGTTCAATCACAAAACTATAAAATATGGAATATCATTATAAATGACCCTCACACACTCTCTCAAGCTGTCAATGAAAAAGACTTAGCACAATTGAATACTAATGCTATGAACATTCTATATTGTGCTATCCATGAATCTATATTTCATAAGATTTCTGCATGCTTATCTGCTAAAGAAATCTGGGATACTTTAAGAAACATTTATGATAAATCTTAGATTAGTTCACATGTGCTTCAATTGCATACTAACAATGAGACTGCAGAATCTTCCACATTAGCCGAGTCGACTCCCAGTTTGTCCGAGTCGACTCCTAGAGAAAAACAGTCTGAAAGGCAGAGACTCAGTCTTGGAGTTCCTATGAACGAGTCGACTCCAAGTATTTCAGAGTCGACTCCCAAGTTAGCCGAGTCGACTCCAACAAGGCCCGAGTCGACTCCAACAAGGCCCGAGTCGACTCCGAGGCAGAACAGTTCAAAAGACAGAGAATCATCTTTTAGGCCTCTGAGAGCGAGACGTCTCCCGAAGATCTCGAGTCGACTCTCAAGTCAGTCGAGTCGACTCCAAGTAAACCCGAGTCGACTCGAGGAAGAAAGAACAACAAAAAAATTCAAAGGCTTCCTAAAGACAAAGAAGAAGAGGAAGCTAGATGAAAGAAAGAAAGAGATAAAAAAGAAGAAAGCCTTGACCAAGAAAGAGTCAAACAAAAAAATGAAAGCTAGGAGCAACAATGATGATATTAGCTCCAAAGAACTACAAGAGGTAACTAACTTGTGCTTCATGGCACAAGAAGATAAGGTAAAATCTGAATCTACCTTTACATCAAATGATTTTTAAGAAGAATTCCCTTATGATGAATTATTAAATGCTTTTCATGATTTGTATGGTGAATGTAGAAAATTAGCTATGAAGAATAAAAATCTTAAGAAACTAAATCTGAAAATTTCAAAAGAAAGAAATTCTAGTGATGAAATACAAGATAAACTAAATTCTGAAAATGAAAGCTTAAGGTTAAATTTAGAACAATTGATTCAAAAAAATCAGAGTTTAATTAAAGAAAATCAAAACTTAAGTAAAGAAATTAACCAATTAAAATCTTTTATTAACAAATTCACTGTAAGTTCAGAAAGATTAAAAATGATGTTTGAAAGCCAATATGTTGCTTATGATCAATCAAAACTTGGTTTGACACCTTTACTTAACAATAAATCTCTAGAGAAAAAGGTTATCAATTCACCAAGCAAACCATTAAATAAGATAACTTATTTCAAACATAAAAAGAATGGGCATAACAACTTTACCGATCTTTCTAACATAATTAAATCAAGTGGTAAAGTTATTATAATTAAACAAATTTGGGTTCCAAAAAGAACTATATGTCCTAACTCTCAAGGACCCAAGCAAGCTTGGGTACCCAAAATGAAAATATGAGGATGTAGATGTAGGTGTGCCAAGATACCCATGGAACAAATAGAACTTTCATACAAATGGGTGTTCTAGACACACGTCAAAAAATGAAACTTAAAATATACTTATGAAAAGTAATTAAAAAATAATAATAATGAAATTAGTAACCCTTGTATCTCATCATTATTTTTGCTTTAGTATTTGATTACAATATGGATTGCAAGTATTGATCAATTTTGTGATATAAAAAATACTTTTGGAAATATAATCAAATTACTTCATTTTATAGTATGCTTTACTCACTATTGGATAAGTTGCTAAATGATTAATCAATTTATTAAGAATAACTCTATGAATTCTCTATATGCTTGATTGAGAGTTTTTTTATCCATGGCATTATTGTTTATCGATCATAGATATGAAAATGTGTACTTGGTATGCCTTTGAATATATGCACTATGAATACCAAGATTAAAGAAACCATCTTTGGCATATAAAATCAACTCATGCTAGTATGTACTTAATCTCAAAAGACCTTGCCATTGGCTTACTTAGATTATCTTCTGAAAGGTCAAAGTTTGCTATGCATGTTAACTAAGGAAACAACTAAAAATCAATTTTTAAATCTAAAGATGTTGTTTCCATTACTAAGTTTTCAAAAGCTTACATTAGTTTTGTTCTTGGCACTCAAATTAAAATATTTTCTACATTGGCACAAACTCACAAAAGGGTTCAAATGGAAAAGGTTTGCAAACTATGAAAATAAAGAAGTATCATGGCATAGTTTTGAAAACCAATTTTGTATTAAGCTGTGCACAGAAAATAATAATGAATACAATTGTTTCTGCACCAAGAACACCATGAGTAAAAATAGGATTAATAGAATCCTTGAAGAAATGAAAAAGGCAATGTTGTATGATGGTCATCTAAAAGCTATTATCATTGCTTGTCATCTATATGGTTTCTGTTAGATCTATTTTTTTTTGATGAAAACTCCATTTGATCTTCTGAAAAATAAAAAATGATCTATTGCATATCTGTCATATGCTTGATATGGTTTCTTGAAAATAATGCCAAATCTGATAAAGATATTTCTATCTTTGGATATCATTCATCAAGCAATGCACATAGAACATTCAATGAAAAGATTCTAGTTGTAGAAATATCAATTCATTTTATTCTTTATGAGACTAATGATTTAGTATCAAGATACTGAAATCAAATTATATATGTATATGGTTAATCTTTTACATATAACAATCTGAAAACTTGTTAATAACTAGAACCAAATTGGATTTTTCAGAAATGCACTTAATAAAGAAAAATTGATGACTACTAAAGGACTAAATCAAGAAAAAATGAAATAGATCTTGATGAAATTCTTGCATGATTAGAAGTTAAGATCACCATTATCATTTGCTTGCTTTATGAGCTTTATATTTTGTCAAATGAATCTGTAGAATGCACTCCTATGTGGTTATTTCATTAAAAAAAGGGTCTATGTAGAATAACCACCTTATTTGAAAACACTCATTACAAATATGATAAAGCAATATATGATTTGGAACAAGCATCAAAAGCATGATATAAAAGCTTGAGTAATTTTTTGATAAAAAGTAATAAATCTATACATTAAAAATAAGAATTTGTGATATCTTGCTTGCTCAAAGCATACATTGATGGCATCCTTTTTGGTTCTACTAATGAAGATTTATATGGAGATTTTACTAAGCTCATGCAAAGTGAGTTTGAAATATGTATAATGAATGAATTAACATTTTTTCTTGAACTCCAAATTAAGACAAACAAGAAAGGGGATCTTCATTGACCAAAGTTAGTCCACAAGAAAACTCTTATAGAAGATTGGCATGAAGAAGGTATGTCTATGACCCCATCTTGTAGAATTTGAAAAGGATGAGCAAAGTAGATCTATTGTTTTAAAGCTGTATTGAAGCATGATAGAATAAGTATTTTATCATACAGCTAGTAGACCAGATTATATACTCATTATGTGCCCTTGTGCAAGACTTCAATCTAACTCTAATGAACCATATTTTATTGATAACAAATAAATCATAATCTGAATTTTGATAGAAACAACTGTTTAAGATAAGTTGATTAAAACTTAGCTAGCGTGTCTTATTGATAATTATCTTAAGCAAATAAAATCTAAACTAAATTGATTTTAAAAATAACAAATTGATTTGACCTTGATGAATCTTCCTATTGCCTCACATGCTTGTCCTTGAACCATCTTGGTTAATGAAACTATCTCTTTAGTTCAAGTGACATGTGCTTGCTTATATTTAGGCAATCTCTTGAGTAAAGTGACTCAACTTTCAACTATTGTCATATCTTATATTGAGTCATCTAGTTAAGAAAAATATTGTATGAATGTTTTGTATCTCGAAGAAACTAATGACTTTCTTTCAAGAAAGAAAAGGATTTTGTTGATAATGCAGGATCTATGAGCAAGTAAGAAATTTCAACTTAAAGGACACCTCCATGTAAGGTACAATAAACATTCACATGCAAACAAGAGAGAGGACTTTCTTCAGCCAAAAGGTTACACATAAGAAATCTAGTAGGTATTTGACTTGAAGAATGCAGAATGAATCGGTAATTTTAGATACCTCTCTCATAAATTAGCTGAGCAAAGTCATTAACTTAAATCTTACTATGGCATGATTAAAGTCTTTAATTATTAATTTCTTGATATCATGTCCATATATGTATTGATTGACTTATGCTTTTAGAAATTGATTCATGGTTTGCTCAAACTAAAATGTTCCTTTGCCTATATCATAACCATGAAATACACAAGTATATGCTTAAAATGCTGATTTAAATTGACTTGTGAGAAGCTATGAATTCTTGAGCATAATGAAAATGTTGTTTGCATGATATACATCTATATGATACATAAGATTATTTCTTTATTCTGCTCTTTCATGTAAATTACTTGAGAATAACAAAAAGAGAGAGAGATAAAGAAAAGAAAATGGATATTATTCAAGAGAAGTAAAATCTAAGTGAAGGCAAATACTCCAATCTTAAGGAAAAGCAAAACAAGCATAATATATTCGGCATATTTGTGAGACTTGTGTGAGCATTCTTTTGAAAGGGATAAAATCCGTAATTAATTACACTTAAACAGGGAGAGTTTGAAGTAAACATTTTAACTTTTCTATATTGCTCATCATAAGGATGGTGCCAATGGGGAGGCTAGTGGTAGTACCCGGCACTATTTGACCCAACTATTCGGTGTAGGGTATATTAGGGACGGCACAAGAGGGAGGCTAGTGGTAGTACCTCGTGCCCCTTTCAACTCCACCGGATAGGGAGTAAATAGAGTATAAAGCATAAGAAAGTAAAAATGAAAGACAAAGTAAATGAAAGTATATAAGAAGAATCAAGTCAAATTTTTAATCACTTGAAAACATACTTTAAGGATGAAATCAGTACAAAATTATATTTAAATAGGAGGAGTTTATTTGAAAAGAATTGATTTTGATCATTAACATGCTTGTTCTTAATATTTTAATGCATGACTTAACACATAATATACTTTGCATGTGGCATGATGTTTTGAATTATGGGTTCTCAATATTTTGTAATGCTCCATACTTGGATAATTTGATTGAATGTTTGAAATACTATATGAAGTTATTTTATGGTATTATTGAAAAGAAATTTTAGATTTGTCGTTCACAATCATCTTTAAAATCTGAAAGTTGAATAAATTTGTAAAAAGGAGAAGAGAAGTATATCTCTATTTAGGCAAAATGAATTGATTTTGTTTTATCTTTCAACTTGCCTAACTTTGATATATAATGTTCTAATTCATACCAAAACTCAACATAAATACAAATATTCTGAATATGCTCTTATATGTTTGAAATATGTGTTTTCAATTGTAATGATTTAAGATGAGCTACAATGTGGAAGATACATATCTCAAATTATGATTTTGAAAGCCTCTATTGAAAATCTTTATGAAATTCAGAATCTGATTTTATATAAAATCTTAAACTCAAAATGATTTCTAAATAAAAACTACAGTTTAAGAAAAATAGAATAATTCTGATGCCTTGATTGTTTGCCCCGATACGCATCTGAAACATATCATTTCTTATCTTTAAAGTGTACTAATATTGGTCTAAATGATGTGTCTTTCGATGATCTTGATTGCAAACAAATATTTTTAAATATATTATTTTATTTTGATATTGAAAAGATTTATTGTGCTTCATGTATACATTGCTAAAAAACTATGATTAAGAAATTGAGTTCTATAAATATATATACCTCAATGATCATCTATATGTTTTTCTCTCCTACATTCTTAAAGACTTCCATCAAAATATATATATAGAGTGAATGATCTTAAAGCTAGAAATATTTCAGCTCATTCAAATGATTCTTAAAAGAAAGAAAATGTAAATGCTTTTGAAAGAAATTGAGCTTCAAATGAATCATTTTCTGATTAATATTTCTATACATTTTTTCTAAGATTAAGAGAAAGCATAACTTGTTCTTGAAGGATTAGAAAGAGTAATTGCTACAAATTTTGAATAATTCTAGATCACTCTACATTCTCGATATCATAGAATTTCAGTTCTATTCATGCTTGTCATCAAAATCTGAAATTCAACAAAGAAAAGAATGATTAAAGAAGAATGCATCTTTTGAGGGGGAGCTTTAGATATTCAATCTAAATGCAAAAGCTTACATCCATTTGATGAATATCTTGAATGTTTTATGGATTGATTTTGATAAACCTCCTCGTGTTGCCATTGCTTGCCTTGAGTTGAGTTATATAAAGGTTATCTTATCTCAAACCTTGAGTCTTATGAAAATATGCTGAAACTTATAGAAAATATATTTTCGAGATTGACAATTTTATTGAACATTATCTTCAAATTCTAAACTCTTAAATAGGAACGATTAATAAGGGGGAGAAAGAAAATTCCAGAAGGAAAGATCATATGGAACTTAATCGTATAAATCCATAAATAAGGAGAGAGAAAGAATATTAAATGAAAAGTGATCCTAATACTCTCCAATATGTATCATCTGAAATTTAATCTGAAAATATTTACGATACACCTTGAGGCTTGTTATTTGGTTAGTATATCTTATGCATCAATCATGAACCAAATTGCAATTCAAATAGTTGATCTTAAGAGCCTCTAATTTAATGAAAAAGGGGGAGAATAATGTGTTGAATTTTCTTGAGTATCTCTTAGAAAATCTATTTTGAAATTCACTAATGAGTCCTAATTGGCTTGCTCTTTAGAACTTCAATTTTGTGCCAATTCATATTTTTATGTATCAAATTGTGCTTATTTTCTAAAGAAATAAAAGAAAGTCTTTAAAAGAGCTCTAAGATGTATCAAAAATTACATGAATCCATATTTTGGTATTTGTGCCCCAATGCTCTTATTATCATAAAAAAACTTTGAAGTCATTAAGAATTAATGATCCAACATGATGATATGTTTTTCAAGTATATAAGTTTTGATCTTATCCTCTGAAAATTAATTAAATTGCTCTCATGTTGATAAAATACTTAATATATTGGGCAAAAGATCTTAAATGAACAAGCTTTCATACTTTTTATTGAAGAGAGGTTAGATTTCTATTCGTGCTTTCTTTGAATATTATTCGTGGTACTTCTTCAATTAACTTAAGAAGGATTCCAGCTACACTTGATTTGAAAACTATCTTTGGAATCACATTCGATGTGTTCTGCTCTGAAATTATCTTAATTGGCTCTGATCTATGCTCATTAATCTTATTCTAACATTATTGCCTTGAGTTATATGATTCATATCCTTGCAATAATTTGACATGCAAATCAGAGTACAATAAGGAAAAGAAATATTTGAGTATTCTTATCTTTGTGCTTAATGTTTCACTATCTTTTTGATGTTGTCAAAAAGGGGGAGAAATATCTAAGTATATGCTCATAATGCTTTATGTGTTGATTATGTTATGTTGATTAAATCTAAAGCATTATCATGAAGTATATTTTAAAGATATATATTTTTTACTTCAAACAACTTAGCTATGCATTACTTCTAGAACACAATATATTTTATATTGCATATACTCCAAGTTTTGTCATCATCAAAAAGGGGGAGACTGATGACCCAAATATTGATTTAAAGATTGATTTTGATGATCACAAAACCTTGAAGGATAAATACTAATGTTTGTGTTGCAAGAAGAAAGATAATTTATTTTGCAAGGAACATAGCAAGTTAGAAAAATACAAGAAGACCTCAAAAGCTTTCAAGAAAAGTTGGAAGAAAGCTATACTTTATTGGCCCAAGTTTCAAGTTCAAAGGATTCAAGTTGGAGGAGCAAGTTCAAAGAAAAATTCAAAAGAATAGTCCTCGAGTCGACTCCTGGAAGTTCAGAGTCGACTCTGGCACTCTGGAGTTTCAAGAAACAGTGCTCGAGTCGACTCCGATACTCTACGAGTCGACTCCGACTGAGAACAAACAAAAAGACAGAGAGTTGATTTTCAGCACTACAGTGCTCGAGTCGACTCCAACTTCAGCGCTATAGTGTGGAGTCGACTCCCAGCTACAGTGCCGGCAGACTACTATTCACGAGTCGACTCCTATTTCAGCCGAGTCGACTCCTGCTTCAGCCGAGTCGACTCTAGCACGCTGGGAGGCATAACGGCTAGTTTTTTCTTGACTCCAACGGCTCTATTTTTGTCTCTAATGGCTAGATTTTTGTTTCCACGCCATCTAAAGCTATAAAATCAAGAGGAGAGCTAGGGGAGAAGGTATGGAAGTGGGAGAGAACATTTAGGAAAGAGATTTCAAAGAGATTACAAGAGAAATCTTCCAAAAGCACAAAAGGGCCATTCAAAGTAAAAGAGAGAGAAGAAGAGCATCCAAGTGAATCCCAAAGCTTCCTCTCCAACTGTGTGCTGCCTCGGTGATCCTCTACTTCGTGCAAAATCAGAAGAGGGTCAAGTAAAGAAGAAGCCGAGTTCCTTCATCTACAAATTTGTTTGAGGGCTTCTTCTCTTTACTTTGCTTGTTTATATTTGCTATATTTGCTTATTTGAGAAGCTTGTATTTGATTTAAACTCTTGTTCTAATATCTTGTAACTTGATTCAATCAAGGGATTGAATCAAGGGGTTAAGGTTTGTTGGTGAGCCAAAGGGAAAACCAACGTTGCAAGGTTGTGGTTGGTGAGCCTTTGGGAAAACCAACTGGGTTGATTGTGAATCCGGAAAACAATCGGTGTAAGGTTGTGGTTGGTGAGCCTTTGGAAAAACCAACTGGGTTTGATTGTGAACCCGGAAAACAATCGTTGTAAGGTTGTGGTTGGTGAGCCTTTGGGAAAACCAACTGGGTTGATTGTGAACCCGGAAAACAATCGTTGTAAGGTTGTGGTTGGTGAGCCTTTGGGAAAACCAACTGGGTTTGATTGTGAATCCGGGAAAATAATCGGTTGGTTCTAGTCGGTGAGCCTGTGAAAACCGACCGAGTTCGTTGTGATCTCGCAAAACAACAAGTTGGGTTGTGAGCTTGTAAAACAACCGGCTGTAATCTGAGGGATTATAGTGAAATTCTCAAGAGGTCTTGGAGAGTGGATGTAGGTGCTAGGGTGCACCGAACCACTATACATTTTTGTGTTTGTGATGCCTTATCTCTTATATTTCATGCCTTACATTCATTCTTGATTGTGTAATATCTCTAGCTTTGTTTTCTATAGAGTTATAAGTGATTGTTTAGAATTTGCTTAGCTTCCTCTCCATTCTTACCATACACATAGATTAAAATTGATCATACAACTATAAGTTAACTTTAGATCAATTGCACCCTAAGGCCATAGTATAATTGCTCTAGCTTAATTTTCCACTACTTTACTTGTAATTGCCTAGAGCTTAAGTAAATAACATCTTATCATTCCGCTGCATTCAATTCAAAGTAAAAATTAGGGAACATAATTTTTAGAAAACCCAATTCATCCCTCCTCTTGGGTTGTCACCTTGGGCAACAAGTGGTATCAGAGCAGGTGCTCTTCTATTAATTATAGTCTTAACCGACTAGAGCTAAAGATTATGACAACCCCACATAATACATTATTTGCCGAGGGACTTTCCATAAACAGACCTCCACCTTTTGATGGAACTTACTATATTCAATGGAAAGCTAGAATGAAAATTTTTGTTCAATCACAAAACTATAAAATATGGAATATCATTATAAATGGCCCTCACGCACTCTCTCAAGCTGTCAATGAAAAAGACTTAGCACAATTGAATACTAATGCTATGAACATTCTATATTGTGCTATCCATGAATCTATATTTCATAAGATTTCTGCATGCTTATCTGCTAAAGAAATCTGGGATACTTTAAGAAACATTTATGATAAATCTCAGATTAGCTCACATGTGCTTCAATTGCATACTAACAATGAGACTGCAGAATCTTCCACATTAGCCGAGTCGACTTCCAGTTTGTCCGAGTCGACTCCTAGAGAAAAACAGTCTGAAAGGCAGAGACTCAGTCTTGGAGATCCTGTGAACGAGTCGACTCCAAGTATTTCAGAGTCGACTCCCAAGTTAGCCGAGTCGACTCCAACAAGGCCTGAGTCGACTCCGAGGCAGAACAGTTCAAAAGACAGAGAATCATCTTTTAGGCCTCTGAGAGCGAGACGTCTTCCGAAGATCTCGAGTCGACTCTCAAGTCAGTCGAGTCGACTCCAAGTAAACCCGAGTCGACTCGAGAAAGAAAGAACAACAAAAAAATTCAAAAGCTTCCTAAAGACAAAGAAGAAGAGGAAGCTAGATGAAAGAAAGAAAGAGATAAAAAGGAAGAAAGCCTTGACTAAGAAAGAGTCAAACAAAAAAATGAAAGCTAGGAGCAACAATGATGATATTAGCTCCAAAGAACTACAAGAGGTAACTAACTTGTGCTTCATGGCACAAGAAGATAAGGTAAAATCTGAATCTACCTTTACATCAAATGATTTTCAAGAAGAATTCCCTTATGATGAATTATTAAATGCTTTTCATGATTTGTATGGTGAATGTAGAAAATTAGCTATGAAGAATAAAAATCTTAAGAAACTAAATCTGAAAATTTCAAAAGAAAGAAATTCTAGTGATGAAATACAAGATAAACTAAATTCTGAAAATGAAAGCTTAAAGTTAAATTTAGAACAATGGATTCAAAAAAATCAGAGTTTAATTAAAGAAAATCAAAACTTAAGTAAAGAAATTAACCAATTAAAATCTTTTATTAACAAATTCACTGTAAGTTCAGAAAGATTAAAAATGATGTTTGAAAGCCAATATGTTGCTTATGATAAATCAAAACTTGGCTTGACACCTTTACTTAACAATAAATCTCTAGAGAAAAAGGTTATCAATTCACCAAGCAAACGATTAAATAAGATAACTTATTTCAAACATGAAAAGAATGGGCATAACAACTTTACCTATCGTTCTAACATAATTAAATCAAGTGGTAAAGTTATTACAATTCCAAAAGAAACTATATGTCCTAACTCTCAAGGACCCAAGCAAGCTTGGGTACCCAAAATGAAAATATGAGGATGTAGATGTAGGTGTGCCAAGATACCCATGGAACAAATAAAACTTTCATACAAATGGGTGTTCTAAACACACGTCAAAAAATGAAACTTAAAATATACTTATGAAAAGTAATTAAAAAATAATAATAATGAAATTAGTAACCCTTGCATCTCATCATTATTTTTGCTTTAGTATTTGATTACAATATGGATTGCAAGTATTGATCAATTTTGTGATATAAAAAATACTTTTGGAAATATAATCAAATCACTTCATTTTATAGTATGCTTTACTCACTATTGGATAAGTTGCTAAATAATTAATCAATTTATTAAGAATAACTCTATGAATTCTCTATATGCTTGATTGAGAGTTTTTTTATCCATGGCATTATTGTTTATCGATCATAGATATGAAAATGTGTACTTGGTATGCCTTTGAATATATATGAATACCAAGATTAAAGAAACCATCTTTAGCATATAAAAAAACTTCGTAAGAAGATATCTCGAGAAATCTTTCAACTCATGCTAGTATGTACTTAATCTCAAAAGACCTTGCCATTGGCTTACTTAGATTATCTTCTGAAAGGTCAAAGTTTGCTATGCATGTTAACTAAGGAAACAACCAAAAATCAATTTCTAAATCTAAAGATGTTGTTTCCATTACTAAGTTTTCAAAAGCTTACATTAGTTTTGTTCTTGGCACTCAAATTGAAATATTTTCTACATTGGCACAAACTCACAAAAAGGGTTCAAATGAAAAAGGTTTGCAAACTATGAAAATAAAGAAGTATCATGGCATAGTTTTGAAAACCAATTTTGTATTAAGCTGTGCACAGAAAATAATAATGAATACAATTGTTTCTGCACCAAGAACACCATGAGTAAAAATAGGATTTACGAGCTAGGCGGCCGGCGGGCAAAGAAAGGGGGCGGGCCGGCCGGTCGGGGCCTTGGCAATACGTAATAGAATCCTTGAAGAAATGAAAAAGGCAATGTTGTATGATGGTCATCTAAAAGCCATCATCATTGCTTGTCATCTATATGGTTTCTATTAGATCTATTTTTTTTTTATGAAAACTCCATTTGATCTTCTGAAAAATAAAAAATGATCTATTGCATATCTGTCATATTTTTTAGTAGTATATGTTATGCTTGATATGGTTTTCTTGAAAATAATACCAAATCTGATAAAGATATTTCTATCTTTGGATATCATTCATCAAGCAATGCATATAGAACATTCAATGAAAAGATTCTAGTTGTAGAAATATCAATTCATTTTATTCTTTATGAGACTAATGATTTAGTATCAAGATACTGAAATCAAATTATATATGTATATGGTTAATCTTTTACATATAACAATCTGAAAACTTGTTAATAACTAGAACCAAATTGGATTTTTCAGAAATGCACTTAATAAAGAAAAATTGATGACTACTAAAGGACTAAATCAAGAAAAGATGAAATAGATCTTGATGAAATTCTTGCATGATTAGAAGTTAAGATCACCATTATCATTTGCTTGCTTTATGAGCTTTATATTTTGTCAAATGAATCTGTAGAATGCACTCCTATGTGGTTATTTCATTAAAAAAAGGGTCTATGTAGAATAACCACCTTATTTGAAAACACTCATTACAAATATGATAAAGCAATATATGATTTGGAACAAGCATCAAAAGCATGATATAAAAGCTTGAGTAATTTTTTGATAAAAAGTAATAAATCTATACATTAAAAAGAAGAATTTGTGATATCTTGCTTGCTCAAAGCATACATTGATGGCATCCTTTTTGGTTCTACTAATAAAGATTTATATGGAGATTTTACTAAGCTCATGCAAAGTGAGTTTGAAATATGTATAATGAATGAATTAACATTTTTTCTTGAACTCCAAATTAAGACAAACAAGAAAGGAGATCTTCATTGACCAAAGTTAGTCCACAAGAAAACTCTTATAGAAGATTGGCATGAAGAAGGTATGTCTATGACCCCATCTTGTAGAATTTGAAAAGGTTGAGCAAAGTAGATCTATTGTTTTAAAGCTGTATTGAAGCATGATAGAATAAGTATTTTATCATACAGCTAGTAGACCAGATTATATGCTCATTATGTGCCCTTGTGTAAGACTTCAATTTAACTCTAATGAATCATATTTTATTGATAACAAATAAATCATAATCTGAATTTTGATAGAAACAACTGTTTAAGATAAGTTGATTAAAACTTAGCTAGCGTGTCTTATTGATAATTATCTTAAGCAAATAAAATCTAAACTAAATTGATTTTGAAAATAAGAAATTGATTTGACCTTGATGAATCTTCCTATTGCCTCACATGCTTGTCCTTGAACCATCTTGGTTAATGAAACTATCTCTTTAGTTCAAGTGACATGTGCTTGCTTATATTTAGGCAATCTCTTGAGTAAAGTGACTCAACTTTCAACTATTGTCATATCTTATATTGAGTCATCTAGTTAAGAAAAATATTGTATGAATGTTTTGTATCTCGAAGAAACTAATGATTTTCTTTCAAGAAAGAAAAGGATTTTGTTGATAATGTAGGATCTATGAGCAAGAAATAAGAAATTTCAACTTAAAGGACACCTCCATGTAAGGTACAATAAACATTCACATGCAAACAAGAGAGAGGACTTTCTTCAGCCAAAAGGTTACACATAAGAAATCTAGTAGGTATTTGACTTGAAGAATGCAGAATGAATCGGTAATTTTAGATACCTCTCTCATAAATTAGCTGAGCAAAGTCATTAACTTAAATCTTACTATGGCATGATTAAAGTCTTTAATTATTAATTTCTTGATATCATGTCCATATATGTATTGATTGACTTATGCTTTTAGAAATTGATTCATGGTTTGTTCAAACTAAAATGTTCCTTTGCCTATATCATAACCATGAAATACACAAGTATATGCTTAAAATGCTGATTTAAATTGACTTGTGAGAAGCTATGAATTCTTGAGCATAATGAAAATGTTGTTTGCATGATATACATCTATATGATACATAGATTATTTCTTTATTCTGCTCTTTCATGTAAATTACTTGAGAATAACAAAAAGAGAGAGAGAGATAAAGAAAAGAAAATGGATATTATTCAAGAGAAGTAAAATCTAAGTGAAGGCAAATACTCCAATCTTAAGAAAAAGCAAAACAAGCATAATATATTCGGCACATTTGTGAGACTTGTGTGAGCATTCTTTTGAAAGGGATAAAATCTGTAATTAATTATACTTAAACAGGGAGAGTTTGATGTGAACATTTTAACCTTTCTATATTGCTCATCATAGGGATGGTGCCAATGGGAAGGCTAGTGGTAGTACCCCGGCACTATTTGACCCAACTATTCGGTGTAGGGTATATTATGGACGGCACAAGAGGAAGGCTAGTGGTAGTACCTCGTGCCCCTTCCAACTCCACCGGATAGGGAGTAAATAGAGTATAAAGCATAAGAAAGTAAAAATGAAAGACAAAGTAAATGAAAGTATATAAGAAGAATCAAGTCAAATTTTTAATCACTTGAAAACATACTTTAAGGATGAAATCAGTACAAAATTATATTTAAATAGGAGGAGTTTATTTGAAAAGAATTGATTTTGATCATTAACATGCTTGTTCTTAATATTTTAATGCATGACTTAACACATAATATACTTTGCATGTGGCATGATGTTTTGAATTATGGGTTCTCAATATTTTGTAGTGTTCCATACTTGGATAATTTGATTGAATGTTTGAAATACTATATGAAGTTATTTTATGGTATTATTGAAAAGAAATTTTAGATTTGTCGTTCACAATCATCTTTAAAATCTGAAAGTTGAATAAATTTGTAAAAAGGAGAAGAGAAGTATACCTCTATTTAGGAAAAATGAATTGATTTTGTTTTATCTTTCAACTTGCCTAACTTTGATATATAATGTTCTAATTCATACCAAAACTCAACATAAATACAAATATTCTGAATATGCTCTTATATGTTTGAAATATGTGTTTTCAATCGTAATGATTTAAGATGAGCTACAATGTGGAAGATACATATCTCAAATTATGATTTTGAAAGCCTCTATTGAAAATCTTTATGAAATTCAGAATCTAATTTTGTATAAAAGCTTAAACTCAATATGATTTCTAAATAAAATCTACAGTTTAAGAAAAATAGAATAATTCTGATGCCTTGATTGTTTGCCCCGATACGCATCTGAAACATATCATTTTTTATCTTTAAAGTGTACTAATATTGGTCTAAATGATGTGTCTTTCGATGATCTTGATTGCAAATAAATATTTTTAAATATATTATTTATTTTGATATTGAAAAGATTTATTGTGCTTCATGTATACATTGCTGAAAAACTATGATTAAGAAATTGAGTTCTATAAATATATATACCTCAATGATCATCTATATGTTTTCTCTCCTACATTCTTAAAGACTTCCATCAAAATATATATATAGAGTGAATGATCTTAAAGCCTAGAAATATTTCAGCTCATTCAACTGATTCTTAAAAGAAAGAAAATGTAAATGCTTTTGAAAGAAATTGAGCTTCAAATGAATCATTTTCTGATTAATATTTCTAATACATTTTCTCTAAGATTAAGAGAAAGCATAAACTTGTTCTTTGAAGAATTAGAAAGAGTAATTGCTACAAATTTTGAATAATTCTAGATCACTCTAACATTCTCGATATCATAGAATTTCAGTTCTATTCACGCTTGCATCAAAATCTGAAATTCAACAAGAAAAGAATGATTAAAGAAGAATGCATCTTTTAAGGGGGAGCTTTAGATATTCAATCTAAATGCAAAAGCTTACATCCATTTTGAGGAATATCTTGAATGTTATGGATTTGATTTTGATAAACCTCCTTGTGGTTGCCATTGCTTGCCTTGAGTTGAGTTCTATAAAGGTTGTCTTATCTCAAACCTTGAGTCTTATTGAAAATATGCTGAAACTTATAGAAAATATATTTTCGAGATTGACAATTTTATTAAACATTATCTTCAAATTCTAAACTCTTAAATAGAACGATCAATTAAGGGGGAGAAAGAAAATTTCAGAAGGAAAGATCAATATGGAACTTAATCGTATAAATCCATACTAAAGGGAGAGAGAAGAATACTAAATGAAAGTGATCCTAATGCTCTCTAATATGTATTCATCTGAATTAATCTGAAAATCTTTACGATACACCTTGGAGGCTTGTATTTGGTTAGTATATCTTATGCATCAATCATGAACCAAATTGCAATTCAAATAGTTGATCTTAAGAGCCTCTAATTTAATGAAAAAGGGGGAGAATAATGTATTGAATTTTCTTGAGTATCTCTTTAGAAAATCTATTTTGAAATTCACTAATGAGTCCTAATTGGCTTGCTCTTTAGACTTCAATTTTGTGCCAATTTCATATTTTTTATGTATCAAATTGTGCTTATTTTCTAAAGGAATAAAAGAAAGTCTTTAAAAGAGCTCTAAGATGTATCAAAAATTGCATGAATCCATATTTTGGGTATTTGTGCCCCAATGCTCTTATTATCATAAAAAAACTTTGAAGTCATCAAGAATTTAATGATCCAACATGATGATAATTTTTCAAGTATATAAGTTTTGATCTATACTCTGAAAATTAATTAAATTGCTCTCATGTTGATAAAATACTTAATATATTGGGCAAAAGATCTTAAATGAACAAGCTTTCATACTTATTATTGAAGAGAGGTTAGATTTTCATTCGTGCGTTCTTTGAATATCATTCGTGGTACTTCTTGAATTAACTTTAAGAAAGATTCCAGCTACACTTGATTTGAAAACTATCTTTGGAATCACATTCAATGTGTTCTGCTCTGAATTATCTTTGTTGACCCCCTAATGGATTTTGGAATACAAAACACTAGAAGTATAATTCCATTTTATCTTAACAATTTAATTGAGGAATTCATGTGTTTTATTAAGAATATTGTTAAAAAATGTCTAGGCAAGTTCTCATAATTTTTAAGGATTTATTGAAGAATTTTTTGAGATGAAAAAAACAGAATCAGGGACAGCCGAGACGTCTCCGGATAGTCTCAGAGACGTCTCTTGGCACAAACAGGAAGGAACTGGCACACTTGGAGACGTCCCCGGCACCTGGCGAGGCGTCTCGCAGGGTCGGAGTCGACTCTCTCAGTAGCGGAGTCGACTCTCTTAGTGGCGGCAGAAAGGCAGATTTCAAGTGATACGCGCGAGCCGTCCCCACAGTACGCGGAGTCGTCCCCGCAAGTTAAAAAGCTGAGTTTCCGAGTCGTCCCCAGTGTAGCGGAGTCGGCTCTCTCAGGGTTTTCCAGAGGATGTCTTTTTCGGAGTTAAGGCAGCGGAGACGTCCCTAAAAGAGCGGAGTCGACTCTCTCAGAGAATTCTAGAAGACATGTTTTTCGGAGTTATAACGACGGAGTCGTCCCCAGGGCAGCGGAGTCGTCCCCATGCAAAAAGTGCAAACAAGCCGAGACGTCCCTGTAAAAGCGCCGAGACGACCCTCTCAGAAAAATAGAAAAACAAGGATTCAAACCGTTCATCATCGGAGTCGTCCCCGTAAAGTGCCGAGTCGACCTCAAACAAAGTGAAAAGTAAATTTATACAGCCGAGACGTCTCGCGTTGAAGCGGAGACGTCTCCGGAGCGCCTGGGACGCGACTGACAACTTTTGCAGGTTTGGTTTGAATTTCAAATCTCTTTTACTTTATCTCTAACGGCTATATTTGCTTTTTGGGCTATAAAAGGGAGCTCCTAAGTGCTTCTCAACAACTTCTCACCAACCCAAAGCAAGATCATTCAAGAGAGAAGAAAGAAAAAGAGGTTCAAGGGAGTTAGTGCATTCAAGTGAAGAAATCAAGTGCTTTCAAGTTTCCCAACTGATTTCAAGCTCAACTACTCTCTTTTCGCTCGGCATTCAAAGCTCACACTCAAGCCTACGCGATCCACATCGGAAGAATCATCATTTCCCACGCTTCCAACGGCAAAAGGATTCTTCTGGGTTTTATAGTTTATCATTGTTATATTTGCTTATTTAGAGCTTTCCAATCGTTTGTAAAACTCTTTCAATATTGTGCTTGTTCCAGTCAAGGGACTTGGAACAAGGAAAAGGCGTCCCAAGCCTAGGTGAAATTGGGGGTTATAGGGTTTGTTGTTAGCCCGGTGTAAAACAACGAGTTGGGTAGTGCACTCGCAAAACTACCGGACTGTAATCTTGGATTATAGTGGAAATTCCCAAAGGTGCTTTGGGGAGTGGATGTAGGAGCAGTGGAAGCTCCGAACCACTATAAAACCTTGTGTTTGCGATTGACTGTTCTCATCCCTCTATCTTTACTTTAGTTCTTACATTTGCGTGTTTTATTTTTTAATTAGTCAAAAAGTTTTAAAACACCCAATTCACCCCCCTCTTGGGTGATCATCTCTGGGCAACAAGTGGTATCAGAGCGGGTGCTCTGTGTATTTCTTGAAAGACCTAACCGTCTTAGCCAAAGATCTAGATGGCAACACCCTTTAACAATGTTCCTGCTGAGGGGCAAGCAACCAATAGACCTCCACTCTTCAATGCGACAAATTATACCTATTGGAAGACTAGAATGAGGATCTTCATTCAAGCACAAGACTATGCCTTGTGGAGGGTTATAGTCAAGGGACCACAAGAACCAACACACATGGTAAATGGCATTCAAGTTTCCAAACCTGAGGAGGATTGGGATGAGAATGATAGTAGGATGGTTCAACTCAATTCTAGAGCCATGAACTCATTATTTTGTGCTCTAGATGTAAAGGAGTTTAACAGAGTCTCCACATGTAGTTCCGCTAAGAAAATATGGGATAGGCTTGAAGTTACCCACGAGGGTACAAATCAAGTCAAAGAGTCTAAAGTGAACATTCTAGTTCACAATGTTGCCCAAGGTGACAATCCAAGAGGGGGGGGGGGGTGAATTGGTTTTTCTAAATTTTGGTGCTTTAAATGCTTTCTTAGTTAAGAGCGGTGAATGCTTTCATAAATTACTTGAATGAATTAAACTAGAGTAAAGATGAAAGATAAAGCAAGAATAAGCATAAGAACAAGCACAACACAAACACAACATATATAGTGGTTCGGTGCACCCCAGCACCTACGTCCACTCCCCAAGCGTCCCCTTGGGAATTTTACTATAACCCCTCGGATTACAGTAGGATTGTTTTCCGGGCTCACAATCCAAAACCTTTATTTGGTTTTCCGGGATCACCAAGAACCTATGTTGGTTTTCGGGCTCACCAAAACCTATTGGTTTTACGGGTCACCAAGAACCTATGTTGGTTTTACGGTTCACCAACAACCTACGTTGGTTTTACGGGCTTACCAACAACCTACGTTGGTTTTACGGGCTTACCAACAACCTACGTTGGTTTTCGGGTTCACCAACAACCTATGTTGGTTTTACGGGCTACCAACAAAACCTTTACAACAAGTAGTTTACAAACAAAAAGAAGATTTAAACTCCTAATGAGCAAATAAACAATATAAACTACAAAGAAGAGTTTAGAAATATTTATCGCTTGATTGACTTCTCTCTTCTTTGTCAAGGATGCTTCACTCTTCAAGGGAGGATGAGCTCTTGATGACTCTTTGAATCTGCTCAACCCTTTCTTTTGATTCTTGAATGAAGCACTTGGATGAAGCTTGCCTTGCTAGGGTTCTCTCTTGAATGCACTTGATGTATTTTCCCAAAGCTTGCTTCCTCTGATGAATACTCCCTCTTAAATACTTCTCCAACCTCCAAATAGTCCTTTCTGACCGTTGGATTGAAGAAACTAGCCGTTTATAGCCGTTGGGAGTCCAAAAAGCATTTCTGCACAACTAGCCGTTATGTTCAGCCCGTGTTTGGGTCGGCTCAACCTGTCCTTGGGTCGACCCAACCTTCACTTGGGTCGACTCAAACATTCCTTGGGTCGACCCTCTCAGAAACACAGAAACTTGAATTCAGCCTTCTTCCTTGGGTCGACCCAACCTTTCTTTGGGTCGACACAAACCTTGGTCGACTCAACTTTTTTGGGTCGACCCAAACTCAGGAAAATCAGAACCTTGAATTTCAGCCTTTCTTCACTTGGGTCGACTCCCTCTTTGGGTCGACTCAAGCTTGGGTCGACTCAACTTTCTTGGGTCGACCCTCTCAGTAAATCCAGAGAGCATTTTCTGAGTTATGTTTGAGGTTTGATGTTGGGTCGACTCATGCTTACCTTGGGTCGACCCAACTCGCTGTTCATTGTGCCATTTTTAGAAGTGTGCCAAATGATTTCTTGATGTGCCGGGGTTGACCAATCAACCTTTGGGTCGACTCAATCCACACTTTGCTGCATTCTCAAGGTTAGATTCATTCAAATGAACAAGGTCATGTATCTATTTCAATTAACCAAATATACTGAGAGTAATGAACTTATAAATGAAGTATCAATTTAACTTATAGCATACTCTAGTTAATTGCTTGTTAATCATCAAAATAATACTATCATCCTCAATCTCCCCTTTTTGATGATTACAAAATAAAGAGTATAAGTCTATTGATACTTGTTTTAAAATCAGTTTATAAAAGGGATTAAATTGCTGAATTTCAGCTTTTCATATATACTTGTGAAATCTCCCCCTATATCATTCAAATGTTGCCAATTTGACTTTTTGAATTGCTCCCCCTTTCATTTATAATTCATTAGCAATGAAACTTCAAAAATTTGAGATAAACTCTGAGTTTCAGGTTATGTATCGGGGTGCGAGAGGTGCGTGCCAAATTCTGAATTTATATGTGCCAAATTCTGAACTTTGATGGAAATTTTTGATTTAGTCAATTTCATTGTTGCAAATTGCTCCCCCTTAGATGTATAAGCTTTCTTATATGATTTTCAATTTGTTTGCCCATTTATTTCTCTTTTTGTTTCATAACTTCTTTACTCACTCTTTCTCACAAAGTTAATACTCTTTCTTTAAACACTATCTTTACTTCTCCCAAAATTAATACTCTTTCTTAACTTCTCAAATGAAATACTCTTTCTTTTCTTAAAGTGAATATTCTATCTTTTCTTCTCCCCCTTTATATACTCTTTTCTCCTCTTCTCCTTTATATACTCTTTCTTTACTTCTCAAATAAAATACTTTTTCTTTTCTTAAATTGATATACTCTTTCTTTTCTTCTCCCCCTTTTTGTTATCATCAAAAATATATATATGGGAAAAGATGCAATAAAGAACAAACTGCAGACTACATTGATCAAAATAGGAACATTTTCATACATTAATGCCCAAAATAAAGATAAGTACAATGTTCCTCAATCAAGATTTAAAGATGCATGATAACCACCAAATACATATGAGAACTAGATACATATCCTAGTCTCTAAACAAGATCGTGAGACTCTCTCGGATCGCTTGGCTACGGCTCTCTCGGGTCCCATTTCTCCAAGATCTTGAAGTATTCTACTATTTTGGAGATGATTGGAGAAGATTTGAGAGTGGGGAATAGGGTTTTCGGAAGAGGACAAAGGGTAAACAGTGCCCTAGATAGCTCTCGGGTCCCCCTTTTAATAGTGGGGTCCCGACGTTGGGTCGACTCAAGAATTTTCTTGGGTCGACTCAACGTTGGGTCGACCCTATTCTGGGTTGGGTCGACCCAAGTGCAGAATTTTTCTTTTCTCTTCCTTTTTGCTTCTAAAAATTTTTCTTGCTTCCAATCCTTATAAATTCTTTCTGGGACAATGATACATGAGTAAGGAATCTATAGATTACAAGTTTGACTCATGTTTCATAGGTTTTTAGAAATGGGAGGAATGTATCATGAGACTGCTTGCTTCCTTTTATATCTCTTCAATAAAACGGATCACATATGCCTAATTTCCTCCTTAGCGTGCAGAATCTATCTTCACTCAAGGGTTTTGTGAATATGTCGGCTAATTGTTTTTCAGTGCATATATGCTCATATGTTTCCATTTTGCACATGATCCCTAATAAAATGATATCTTATTTCTATGTGTTTGGCTTTAGGAATGAGATATTTAGAATGTAAGCCAGAAGTGATCTCTAAATGTAGATTCCAAAGATAGTTTTGAAATCAAGTGTAGATGGAATCTTTTTCAAGTTATTTCAAGGAGTATCAAGAATAATATTTAAAGAAAGCACGAATGAAAATCCAATATCCTCCTTTTTTTTTTAATATATTAAGTATATAGCAACATGAGAGCAATCTAATTAATTTTTAGAGTATAGTATAAGAGCAGATAAAGATCAAAACTTATATACTCAAAAAATATAAGATTATGTTGAATCCTTAATTCTTAATGACTTCAAAGTTCTTTCATGATATAAAAGTATTGGAGCATAGATACCAAGACATGAATTTATGCAATGTAGGATATATAAAATTCAGGGCTTTGAAAGTTCTTTTAAACCTCTCTTAAAGACTTTCTTTTACTCCTTTAAAGATCATAGCATCAAAATCAATTAAAATGAATTGGCTCATGATTGAAACACTAAAGTGCAAGCCAATAAGAGCTCATTAGTAGATTCCAAAGTAAATTTCCAATACTAAGACAAATGGAATCCTTTTCACTTAGTTTTCAAAACAAGTGATTTACCAATTAAGTACAGATAAAAATCCAACTTTCAAAAGATATTCAATGAAGCACAAAGTTTAATACCACTTTACATTTAGTATTCTTTCTCTTATCTTTAGTTGAATTTCAGATTTTAATGATAAACGTGAATAAAACTGAACCTTTATGATATCAAGAATGTAGAGTGATCTAAATTATTCAAAATTTATAGCAATCACTCTTTTTAATCTTTTAAGAACAAGTTATGCTTCCTCTTAATCTTTGAGAAAATGTACTGAAATATTAATCAGAAAATGATTCATTTGAAGCTCAAATTCTTTCAAAAGCATTTACATTTTCTTTCTTTTAAGAATCATTTGAGTGAGCTGAAATATTTCTAGACTTGAGATCATTCACTCTTTTAATAATATATATACATATATATTTTGATGAAAGTCTTTAACAATGTAGGAGAGAAAGAAAATATATAGATGATCATTGAAGTATATGTATTTATAGAACTCAATTTCTTAATCAAGGTTTTTCAGCAATGTATATATGAAGCACAATAAATCTTTTCAATATCAAAATAAAATCATATATTAAAAATATTTGTTTGCAATCAAGATCATCAAAAGACACATCATTCAGACCAATATTAGTACACTTTGAAGATAAGAAATATATGTTTCAGATGCGTATCGGGGCAAGCAATCAAGGCATCAGAATTATTCTATTTTTCTTAAGCTGTAATTTTTATCTAGAATTCATATTGAGTTTAAGCTTTTATATAAAATCAGATTCCGAATTTCATAAAGATTCTCAAGGAGGCTTTCAAAGTTGTAATTTGAGATATGTATCTTCACATTGTAGCTCATCTTAAATCATTACGATTGAAAACACATATTTCAAACATATAAGTGCATATTCAGAATATTTGTTTTATGTTGAGTTTTGGTATGAATTTGAACATTATATACCAAAGTTAAGCAAGTTGAAGGATAAAACAAAATCAATTCATTTTGCCTAAAAGAGATATCCTCTCTTCTTCTTTTTGCACATCTATTTAACTTTCAAAGATAAACGTGAATGACCAAACTGAAATAACAAGCATGTCAATGGTCAAAATCAATTCTTTTCAAATAAACTCTCCTTATTTATATATAATTCTACACTGATTTTATCCTTAAGGTGTGTTTTCAAGTGATCGAAAACTTCATTTGGCTTTTCACAAGCTTTTTATATACTTTCATTTATCTTGTCATTCATTTCTCATTTTTTGAATTTCTTCCTTTAACCACTTAGTGAACATTCTAATCTTCATTCTTTTGGTTTTACTTTTCTATGCTCTATACTCTATTTGCTCCCTATCCGGTGGAGTTGGAAGGGGCACGAGGTACTACCACTTGCCTCCCTCTTGTGCCGTCCCTAATCTGCCCTACACCGAATAGTTGGGTCAAATAGTGTGGGTACTACCACTAGCCTCCCATTGACACCATCCCTATGATGAGCAATATAGAAGGATTAAAATGTTCACTTCAAACTTTTCCTGTAATTAATTACGGATTTTATCTCTTCCAAAGGAATGTTCATATTAGTCTCACAAATGTGCCAAATATATTATGCTTGTTTTGCTTTTCCTAAAGATTGGAGTATTTGCCTTTACTTAGATTTTACTTTCCCTTGAATAATTGTTCATTTTCTTTTCTTTATCTCTCCCTCTTTTGTTATTCTCAAGTAATTTACATGAAAGACAGAATAAAGAATTAATCTAATATGCTGCATATAAATGTATATCATGCAAACAGCATTTTCATTATGCCCAATGATTCATAGCTTATCACAAGTTATTTTGAATTAGAGATTTGAGGCATAAACTTGTGTAATTCATGGTTATGCATTATATAGGAAAAAGTAAACTTCAATTTAATTACACCATGAAACAATCATCACTAGCATGAGAATGAAGCATGATATCAAGATGATCAGCAATTAAAGGTTTAATCATGCTACCATATAATTTCAGACTATTGATTTTGCTCAACTAACTCACAAAAGAAGAGTTTAGATTACCAGTGCATTTAGCATTCTTCAAGCCAAATACCTTTTAGATTCTTTACATCCTTGGCTGAAGAAAATCTCTCCTTTTTTTTGTTTGCAAGGGAATGTTTTATTGTATCTTTCATCGATGTATCTTCAAGTTGAAATTTCTTGCTCCATAAATTCTGTATCATTAGCAAATTCTTTTTCTTTTCTTGAAGGCAATTCATTAGGTTCTCTAGGATACAAAAACATTCATACAACATATTTCTTAACTAGATGACTCAACATGAGACATGACAATAATTGAATTTGAGTCACTTTATTCAAGAGATTGCCTAAGTATAAGCAAGCACAAGTCACTTGAACTAAAGAGATAACTTCATTAAGTAAAATGGTTCAAGGACAAGCATGTGAGGCAATAGAAAGATTCATTAAAGTTAAATCAAATTTTTTTGTTTTCAGAATCAATTTAACTTAGATTCTATTTGCATAAGATAATTATCAATAAGACGTGCTAGCTAAGTTTTAATCAAATTATCTTAAATAGTTGTTTCTATCAAAATTCAGATTGTTACATAGAATCAAAATGATAAACTATATTCTCAATAAAGTATCTAGTTTTAATAAGAATAGTATGAGTTGATATTTCTACAATAGTATCTTTTCATTGAATTTTCAATATACATTGCTTGAAGAGTGATATCCAAAGAAATATTTGTTTTATCAGATTTGACATTATTTTCATAAGAACATATCAAGCATGACATGTATGACTGAAAAATATAAAAGATATACAATATATCATTTTCTATTTTTCAGAGGATCAAAAGGAGTTTTCTAATAGAAACCATATGTATGACAAGCAATGATGATAGCCTTTAACAGAAATCATTTAAGTAGATGACTATCATACAACATTGTCTTTTTCATTTCTTCAAGGATTCTATCAACCCTATTTTATTTATGGTGTTCTTGGTGTAGAAACAATTGTATTCAATATTATTTTCTGTGCACAAATTAATAAGAAATTGATTTTCAAAACTATGCCATGATACAATTTTATTTTCATAGTTTGCAACCTTTTTCAATTTGAAACCTTTTGTAAGTTTGTGCCAAAGCAGAAAATATTTCAATTTAAGTGCCAAGAATAAAACCAACATTAGCTTTGAGAAATCATCCATAATTACAAAATTAGAGAGCTTATCTCCTAGGTTCACAATCCTAGAGATCCAAATAAGTTCTTATGGAGAATTTCCAACGGCTAAAGGTGGAAACAATATTTTCAAATTTAGAAATGATTCTAGTTTATTTTTCTAGATGACATACATAGCAAACTTTGACCTTGCAAAAATTAATCTAAGTGAACCAATGACAAGGTCTTTTGAGATTAAGTCCATACTAGTATGAGTTGATTTTATATGCCAAAACTAGACTCTTTAATCTTGGTATTCTTAATACATATATTAAAAAAATATACCAAGTAGACATTCTTATGTTTATGATCAATAAAGGATAATGCCATGGATAGAACTCTCAATCAAGCATATAGATAATTCAAAGAGTTATTCTAAGAGTATTGATTAAGCAAATTATCCATCAATAACTGAAGCATAATATAGGAAGATGGAGTGATTTGGATATATTTTCATTTCATACCAAAAGTATCACCTATATCACAGAAATGATTAATACTAGCTACAATTTCAATATGAGAGGATGCAAGGATTACTAATTTCATTATTTCTTCCATTTTGGTCACTCTTCTTAATTATATTTTAAGTTCTATTCTTTAACACGTGTCTAGAGAACCCATTGTCCAGATAACATCTTTCATTGGAATCTTGGGTAGCTAGACACATTTGCTAACAATGATCATGTTTTCAACTTAGAAACCCAAGCTCTTTGGGTCCTTTGCAGGTTAGCTATAATTGTTCCTTTTGGAACCCATATTCTCTTAATTACCATTTTGTCTATTAGTTTGCAGGTTTTAGGAGTACAAGTAATATACTTCTGCATACTCTTGCTAAATTTAAACAACATAGATTTAGCAAAAATAGATAATGAATTTTCAGTTTCTGTTTTTGTTTATTAGTTTCACCAGATTTGTGAAAAATCGTTTTTAGGATGAATAGTGAGGATTTAAGAAATATATTATCGAAAGATTTTTGAGTGTAACCAAGGTTGATATCCCAATCCAGCTTTGTCATATACAGCTCTTGGAATTTTCTATCATTAAATTCAGTTTTTCAGAGCTGAGAGTGAATCTTTCAACAGTAGGTTTCAAATTATCATTTTCTTTAGTTAATTTTTCATTATCTTCTGAAAGCAATTCATTGTTTTTCTTAAGTTTATCATGGCTTTCAGTGAGAAGTTGATTTCTCTGATTTAGTTCTTTATTTTCTTTAATTAAGATTTCAATTTTATTATTTAGTTTTAGTTTTTCATCTATTAGAATTTGATTTTCATTCTTCAAGTTCTTGTTCTTACAAATAAGTTTCTTATGTTCTAAATATAAATCAGAAAAAGCATCATGAAGTTCATCGAATGTAAAATCAGATTGAGCTTCAGTATGTACTTGATTTTTGAATGAGAAATCACTTTGTGTTCGAGTACATACCTCATCTTCATGTGCTCCAAAGCATAGATTTTCAGTTTCAGTTTGATGCTCTTCTTCTTCGGAACTAGTTTCTAATTCACTAGAAACGTTAGTGCATTCATATTTAACTTCAAGCATATTCCATATTTCCTTAGCAGTTATGCAAAAAGATATACTGTTAAGTTCACTATCATTCAATGCACAGTATAGAATATTCATGGCTTTTGCATTTTGCTGAGCCCTTTCTTTATCATGATTAGTGTTTGTGTGTAGCCCATTGACTATGATACTCCATAAATCGTAGTCATGTGCTTGAATGAAAATGCGCATGCGTGCTTTCCAATATGTGTAGTTTATGCCATCAAATAGAGGAGGTCTATCAATTAATTGTCCCTCTCCTATAGAACATCCCACTTGGGTTGTCATGATCTTTAACTCTTGATTGTGAGATCAATGGGTACTAATAGAGCACCTTGCTCCTGATACCACTTGTTGCCCAAGGTGACAATCCAAGAGGGGGGGGGTGAATTGGGTTTTTCTAAATTTTTGGTGCTTTAAATGCTTTCTTAGTTAAGAGCGGTGAATGCTTTCATAAATTACTTGAATGAATTAAACTAGAGTAAAGATGAAAGATAAAGCAAGAATAAGCATAAGAACAAGCACAACACAAACACAGCGATATATAGTGGTTCGGTGCACCCCAAGGCACCTACGTCCACTCCCCAAGCGTCCCCTTGGGAATTTTACTATAACCCCTCGGATTACAGTAGGATTGTTTTCCGGGCTCACAATCCAAAACCTTTACAATTTGGTTTCCGGGATCACCAAGAACCTATGTTGGTTTTACGGCTCACCAACGAACCTTCACAATTGGTTTTACGGGTTTACCAAGAACCTATGTTGGTTTTTACGGGGTTACCAACAACCTACGTTGGTTTTACGGGCTTACCAACAACCTACGTTGGTTTTACGGGCTTACCAACAACCTACGTTGGTTTTACGGGCTTACCAATAACCTACAATGTTGGTTTTACGGGCTTACCAACAAAACCTTACAACAAGTAGTTTGACAAACAAAAAGAAAGATTCAAACTCCTAAATGAGCAAATGAAACAATATAACTACAAAGAAGAGTTAGAAAATATTTATCGCTTTGAATTGGCTTCTCTCTTCTTTGTCAAGGATGCTTCACTCTTCAAGGGAGGATAGAGCTCTTGATGCCTCTTTGAATCTGCCTCAACCCCTTTCTTTTGATTCTTGAATGAAGCACTTGGATGAAGCTTGCCTTGCTAGGGTTCTCTCCTTGAATGCACTTGATGTATTTTCCCAAAGGCTTGCTTCCTCTGATGAATACTCCCTCTTAAATACTTCTCCCAACCTCCAAATAGTCCTTTCTGACCGTTGGATTGAAGAAACTAGCCGTTTATAGTCGTTGGGAGTCCAAAAAGTTTTTCTGCACAACTAAGCCGTTATGTTCAGGCCCGTGTTTGGGTCGGCTCAACCTGTCCTTGGGTCGACCCAACCTTCACTTGGGTCGACTCAAACATTCCTTGGGTCGACCCTCTCAGAAAACACAGAAACTTGAAATTCAGCCTTCTGTTGCCTTGGGTCGACCCAACCTTTCTTTGGGTCGACTCAAACCTTGGGTCAGCTCAACATTTTTCTTGGGTCGACCCAAACTCAGGAAAATCAGAACCTTGAATTTCAGCCTTTCTTCACTTGGGTCGACTCAACCTTTCTTTGGGTCGACTCAAGCTTGGGTCGACTCAACTTCATCTTGGGTCGACCCTCTCAGTAAATCCAGAGAACCATTTTCTGAGTTGTTTGAGGATCTTGATGTTTGGGTAGACTCATGCTTTCCTTGGGTCGACCCCAACTCACTGTTCATCCTGTGTCATTTTTGCAGAAGTGTGCCAAATGCTTTCTTGATGTGCCGGGGTCGACTCAAACAATCTTTGGGTCGACTCAATCCACACTTTGCTGCATTCTCAAGGTTAGATTCATTCAAATGAACAAGACATGTATCTATATCAATTAAACAAATATACTGAGAGTAATGAACTTATAAATGAAGTTATCAATTTAACTTATAGCATGCTCTAGATAATTGCTTGTTAATCATCAAAATAACACTTATCATCCTCACACAAATATGAGTTGTTTAAGATGGAACCCAATGAAACCATCACATGCATGTTTACACGCCTTTACCGATATAATTAATGGTCTAAAGTTTGGGTAAATCTTATACTAATCCAGAACTTGTGAGTAAAATTCTCAGGTCTTTGCCAAAGCATGAGAAGCAAAGGTCACGCGATCGTAGAAGCCAAAGACCTCACACTTTGGGATTAGAACAACTACTGGGCTCATGATGACGCATGAGCTCACAATGAAGCAACATGAAGAAGAGTTGCCGAAGAAAAAGACAATCGCACTCAAGGCTACTTCGAGTGTGTGTGAAGAAGAAAGTAGTGAGAGCGAAGAAGAAAGCGAAGATGAGGATTTGGGTTGATAGTAAGAAAGTTTAAGAAATTCATGAGAAGAAAGAAACCCTTCCAAGGAAAAAGTTTGGGAGGGAGAAATGATTGGGAAAAAGAAAAAGAAAAGAAAGAGACCCAATCATATGCTATGATTGCAAGAGACCGGGACACATTCGTTCCGAATGCCCTCAACAAAAGAAGTATTTTGGAAAGAAGAAGAAAAGGCATTGAAGGCAACATGGGATGATAGTGACACATCATCCTCCGAGGAAGAGAAGGAAGAGACCGCCAATTTGTGCTTCATGGCGTTCGAAGACGACGAGGTATGTCAAAACCAACTATAAATTTTACTTTAGAAGAATTATATGAAGCTTTTCAAGAACTTATGGTGATTGTAGTATGTTAGGAGCAAAGAATAAAGAATTAAAAGCCTCCAATCAAAAACTAAAGGAAGATATTGAAAACCTATTATTGAGAAAGGAGAGCGTTAAAAATATTAACACCATTGACCTAGAAATAAAAATTCAAAACTTAGCATTGAAAATGAAAAGGCAAAAACACTAATTAAGGAATTAAATCTAAAAGTAAAATCCCTACTCGATAATAATACCTCACTTGCACAAAATGTTGAATCCTTAAAAAGGATAAGGAAGAACTAGTTAAAGAAAATTTGAATCTTAAGAATGAGGTACATAAGTACAAACCAATTGTTGAAAAATTTACACAAAGCTCTGAAAAATTAAATCTTATTCTTTCAAATCAAAGAGCTGTTTTTAATAAAGCCGGATTAGGATATAAAACTAACAAACAACAAAAGTATCTAAAGAATTTCTTTGTAAAAGCAAAAGATGTAAAAACTGAAAAACCTACATGCTTTCATTGTGGAAAGAATGGACATAAAGCCTACTCTTGTATTCAAAGAAAGATCCAAACTAACAAGAGTACATTTGTAAAAGCTAAAAACATAACTAAAGTATGGGTGCCTAAGGGAACCAACTACACTAACCACGAAGGACCCAAGAAAACTTGGGTACCTAAGAGCTTCACATGATCATTTTGCAGGTATGCCTTGCAGCCGGAATAAAAAGAGAATGTGGTATCTTGATAGTGGTTGCTCAAGGCATATGACCGGTGACAAGAGTCTCTTCGTCACCTTGAATCAAAAGAAGGAGGAGTAGTCACATTTGGAGACAATGCTAAAGGTCAAATCATTGGTGTTGGTAAAATCTCCATATCACCCTCCTCATTTATTGATAATGTATTGTTAGTTAATGGACTAAAACATAATTTATTAAGTATAAGTCAATTTTGTGACAAGGGCTTTAAAGTGTCATTTGAATCATCACTATGCATAATTAGTAGTCCAATTGACAATGAGATCATACTCACAGGACATAGGCATGGAAATGTTTACATGGTAGATCTTGATGATCTCACCATGAAGGATGGCCAATGTCTTGTAGCCATGATCCCAAAGTCAATGAGACTAGTTGGTTATGGCATCGTAGGTTAGGGCATGCTAGCATGGATTTAATCTCTAAATTAATTACAAAGATCTAGTCAAAGGACTACCAAAAATAGACTTTGAAAAGAATAAAATTTGTGCTGCATGTCAATTAGGGAAACAAACAAGAAGTTCTTTCAAGTCTAAGAACATAGTCTCAACATCAAAACCCTTAGAACTAATTCACATGGATTTGTTTGGACCCACTAGAACTGCTAGTCTAGGGGGTAAGAAATTTGGTCTTGTAATTGTTGATGATTTTTCACGTTTTACATGGGTTTCATTTCTTGCACACAAAGATGAGTCCTTTCCCGCTTTTATCAAGTTTCATAATAGGTTTCGAATGAACTCAATCTTAAACTAAAAGCAATTAGGAGTGATCATGGTACCGAGTTTGAAAATCAGTATTTGAAAAATTTTGTGACGAAAATGGTATCAATCACAATTTCTCGGCACCTAGGACACCCCAACAAAATGGGGTGGTAGAAAGGAAGAATCGCACACTAGCAGATATGGCTCGTACCATGTTGTGCGAATCGGATCTACCAAAGTATTTTTGGGCTGAAGCAATAAATACTTCATGTCATATTTTAAATCGTGCTTTAGTTAGATCCATCTTAAAGAAAACACCTTATGAGTTGATAAAAGTAAGAAACCAAATATAAGTTATTTTCATGTTTTCGGTTGTCGATGCTTTATTTTAAACAATGGAAAGGACAATCTAAGTAAATTTAGTGCTAAATCAGATGAGGGGATCTTCTTAGGTTATTCCTCATCTAGTAGAGCATACAGGGTCTTCAACAAGAGAACTCTCGTTGTTGAAGAATCCATTCATGTTGTTTTTGATGAAGCTAATGGAGATTCTTCTAGAAAAGAAGAAGATGGTGATGCAGGTATACTTGAAGACCGAATGAAGGAATTCTCCATACAAGACAAACAACATGAGGATGAGATCAAAGAAGATACAATTCAGCAAGATGAAGAAGATCAACCTCCATCAAGAAATCAAGATCTTTCTAAGGAATGGAGGTATGCACATGGTCATCCAAAGGATCTAATCCTTTGGTGATCCTTCACAAGGAATAAGAACTAGATCCTCTTTAAAGAACACTAGTAATTATCTTGCATTCGTTTCACAAATCGAGCCTAAATCACTAGAAGAAGCTGAAAAAGATGACAATTGGATGAATGCTATGCAAGAGGAATTAAACCAATTTGAAAGAAATGAAGTTTGGACCCTAATGAAAAAACCCCCTAATGTTCAATCATAGGCACCAAGTGGGGTGTATAGAAATAAACTAGATGAAGATGGAATAGTCATAAGAAACAAAGCTAGACTAGTTGCCAAAGGTTATAATCAGGAGGAAGGAATAGACTTTGATGAAACTTTTGCTCCTGTTGCTAGATTAGAAGCTATTAGACTACTTTTGGCATATGCATGCTTCATGGATTTTAAACTCTATCAAATGGATGTAAAAAGTGCTTTTTTAAATGGTTATATAATGGAGGAAGTTTATGTAGGACAACCTCCAGGTTTTGAAAATCACTTACATCCAGATTATGTGTATAAATTGCATAAAGCATTGTATGGACTTAAGCAAGCCCTAGGGCATGGTATGAAAGATTAAGTAATTTCCTAATTGAAAATAATTTAAGAGAGAAAATGTAGACAAAACCCTCTTCATTAAAAGAAAGGAAATGACTTATTGCTTGTACAAATTTATGTGGATGATATAATTTTTGGTGCTACTAATGATAGTCTTTGTCAAGAGTTTGCTAAGCTTATGCAGGGAGAATTTGAAATGAGCATGATGGGTGAGCTCAACTTCTTCCTTGGGCTACAAATAAAACATCAGAGGAAGGCATCTTCATCAGTCAATCCAAATATATCAAGAAAATGTTGGAAAAATTCAAGATGAAGGATGCAAAGGAAATCAGCAACCCATGGGCTCAAGTTGCAAGCTTGACAAAGATGAAAAGGTAAAAAGTATAGACTGTAAATTGTACAGAGGTATGATAGACTCTTTACTTTACCTTACTGCTAGTAGACCAGATATATTATTCAGTGTTTGTATGTGTGCTAGATACCAAGCATGTCTTAAGGAATCACACTTACAAGCTGTTAAAAGAATTTTTAGATATCTAGTAGGAACATCTAATGTAGGCTTATGGTATTCTAAACAATCTGACATAAATTTAATTGCTTATTCGATACTAATTTTGCCGGGGTGCAAACTCGACAGAAAAAGCACAAGTGGCACATGTCAATTCTTGGGTGCTAATTTGGTTTCTTGGTTTAGCAAGAAACAGAATTCAGTTGCCTTGTCCACAGCTGAGGCTGAGTACATTGCAGCTGGAAGCTGTTGTGGCCCAAGTTCTTTGGATTAAGCAACCAACTTGAAGACTTCGGCATCAAAATGGACAACATACCAATTAATGTGATAATACAAGTGCATTAATTTAACAAAAAAATTCTGTCCAACACTCTAAATCAAAGCATATAGAGATTAGACATCATTTTATTAGGGATCATGTGCTGAAAAATGATGTGATGATTGAATATGTATGTACTGAAAATCAATTGGCCGATATCTTTACAAAGCCCCTTTGTAAAGATAGGTTCAACTTCTTAAGAAAATGCTTTGAGCTTGTATGACCCTAGCAAAATAAATTCAACTTGTATTGCAATGCCTTGCTACTCAAAAACTAGTAATCCACCTCAAGGTCAACATAAGTGAAAGCATGAATCCATCTAAGCTAAATGACGAACTGTTTGACTTTCCGGAGGATGGTTACCCTCCCTTGGACTCTTCATAGAGATATTTTCAGAGCCTATTTCATAGGTATTTGCGAAATTTGGTCAAACATTCCTCATTTCAACATTAATAATTCAAAATGCATTATCAAACCTCTATAGGATGTATTATTAAGGGGGAGGATCACAAACAAACTCATTCTGTATTCACCTAAAGAAATCATAATTAGTGTGATTAAATGAAAACAAATTGAGAAAAGATAAAAATCAGTCTGAAATTTTCAGTGCCGGAGACGTCTCTGGCAAATCGCAGAGACGTCCCCCATACCGGCGAGACATCTCGGCCTTCGTCGTGGGGAGACGTCTCGGGGACCGAACGAGGGTTTTATAAAATAGGTCGAAACAGCTCGAGCCGACCCGAGCTATCCTTTCATCCCCGACAAAACAAAAAACCCTAGCCTCCATTTTCTCTCCCAACACAAACCCTAGCCTCTTTCTCCCATTTCCCTAGGTTTTCCATTCAATGGCACCTAAAAGAAGCTAGGAGGACTGGTGGGAGGCGTCCTATGGGCAGCGGCCCGACGTGAGGAACGGAGGGAAGAACCTTCCGCGCCGTCTCCTCCGGTTGCTCCGCCAACCACGACCATTTCCTGTGCAAATCGCACAGTGACGACCGGTAGGTACATAGACCTTTGCATTTCCTAGATAGTGAAGGAGTTCTCTATTGGAGAGAGACTCCGTGCCAAGGGTGGGAATACCTTTGTACCCTCAATACCTCGACCTAGCCCCCGGCCTAGTTAGAGAACTATTGTAGCAATATGGCCTTAGGGGACTTAGGGTACACTGCATATGTCGCGGGGACATTGGTAGAATTAATGAGGATATTCTATCCACTGTTCGTGCAAATTCCTAAAGATGGTGAGGCTCCGACCTCACATCCCCAAAGGGAAATAGCCCTAAACTTGCTCTAGAAGAGAGGACTGCGGCCCTCTTGATGTGTCAACTCCCAAGACCTAAATGCCGAAATGAGACTACTTCTAAGTATTGTCAACCGGGTCCTTGTTTCCTAAAACCGGTCGCTTCGATTTTGTTTCGGAGCGAGATTTAGTTATCATGCACATATCCTACTAGGGGATTCCTCTAAACCTCCCTAGACTCATGTTGAACTAACATTGCTACATGTCATAGGTATTCTAGGTTTAGCATACCTTATGGGATGATCCTTACCCCTACTCTTCAAACATTTCAAAGTACCCATTCCAGAAAATGAGCCTGCAAAACCCTTGAGAAACACCGACTTTTATAATGAGAGCACAATGCGTAGAATGGAGTTTCACAAGGTAGATGAGGTCATGGGTCAAGGTACCAAAGAGAAAAGCTCAAACCCTAGGAGCCTGAGCTCCCACTTCAGGAGCGCTGACCATCACTCTCCTCCACATAGCCACATGGACTATCCTGATGTACCCTCCAGCTCAGCTGGACCTTCCACATCCATGCCACCAACCGTCCTCCAGTCAGTGGGCCCTTCTCCCTATCCGAAAGGACCAGATCGCACTTTAGCATCTGTGATATGCCAGCAAATGAGGGAGGAAATGAGATCGATGATCTCTACTGAGTTGGCCCCCATCAGAGCTTCACATGAAGGGATTTCTACAAGAGCTGAAGGAAATTAGAGCTCAAATAGAAGCTACAGCGCAAGAACTAGTTGGTGTGAGTGCTACCCAAACCTTCAGATCCATCGAGCTAAGGATGACTTGAGGAGCATCTCAATAGCCTTCAAGAGTTGACAAGCCCCTGGAGGAAATGTGGGCACCCATTGGTTGCCCAACTTAGAGGAAGAATTGAAAGGGCAACCATAGAATTTGAAGCACTAGTGGCAGCCTTCCATCAGTCACAGGGAGATCAATTCAGAACACTGCTAGATTCCATCAATGCTTTCCATAGATGCAGCTGCTAGGGCTTATGAGCACGTCGCCGATGAGGGATATTTTGTAGACATCTAGGGATCTTCTTTTTGTAAACCCTAGGCTATTTTGAAACACTTTTTGTATTAAAAATCAATACTTGTAATGATTTCTTCTCTTAACTTTGGACTGACTTCAAAGGTTTACAATGATACATGAATACAATTTCTTTTGAAACTTTGTGTACATTTGCTAACTCTGTGTATGTGATTCTGTGATTGTGATGTGCCATAAAATCTCATAGCATGCCTTAAGTGGTAAAATTTAACACAACTTATCAATGCATATGACACAGGGGGAGCACAACTTGAATATCCTTGAGTGGTTCATGGAAAATATGCTGAATTTTACTAGGAAGTATGCTTTAAGCACCTAAGGATAATTTGTCCCCTTCATTGTTGATGACAAAAGGAGGAGTAGATATAATAGAACTTATAGAACTTATATATTGAGTAGACCCAATATGGATATTAGATACATTGGAATGCAAAATTTATGGGAAAATAAAGTAGATATATATATATGGAGTATATGGAGTAGAACTTAATTATGAAATGCAAAAAGGGGGAGTAGAACCAATATGGATATTGGATACATTGGAATGCAAAATACGAAATTCATACTCCAAAGTTGAATTAGAAAAGATAAATTGAAGAATATTGGCTTAAGATAATTGCCCTTCTGGAAAAGAAAGGGGGAGTCAAAAAGAACTTAGCTTTTAATTATCTTTAGCATCAATATTTCATTTTAACTTGATTCAAATTCAGTTGATATGCTAAAATTGCTCAAGAGTTATTAAGATTAATTTTTATGCATAAGGATAGAACTGAAAATTGACTATTTTTAAATTATGCATATTGTATCTAGCTCTAATCAAAACATTAGACTTGTACATCTGATCAAATACTGTGTATATGTTTAAAATTCAAATTTTGCATATACTCAGTGTTTTGTTCATCATCAAAAAGGGGGAGATTGTTGACCTCCTAATGGATTTTGATGAATACAAAACACTAGAGTATAATTCCATTTATCTTAACAATTTAATTGAGGAATTCATGTGTTTTATTAAGAATATTGTTAAGAAATGTCTAGGCAAGTTCCCATAATTTTTAAGAATTTATTGAAGAATTTTTGAGATGAAGAAAACAGATCAGGGACAGCCGAGACGTCTCCGGATAGTCTCAGAGACGTCTCTGGCACAAACAGGAAGAACTGGCACACTTGGAGACGTCCCCGGCACCTGGCGAGGCGTCTCGCAGGGTCGGAGTCGACTCTCTCAGTAGCGGAGTCGACTCTCTCAGTGGCGGTAGAAAGGCAGATTTCAAGTGATATGCGCGAGCCGTCCCCACAGTACGCGGAGTCGTCCCCCGCAAGTTAAAAAGCTGAGTTTCCGAGTCGTCCCCAGTGTAGCGGAGTCGGCTCTCTCAGGGTTTTCCAGAGGATGTCTTTTTCGGAGTTAAGGCAGCGGAGACGTCCCTTGAAAGAGCGGAGTCGACTCTCTCAGAGAATTCCAGAAGACATATTTTTCGGAGTTATAACGACGGAGTCGTCCCCAAGGCAGCGGAGTCGTCCCCATGCAAAAAGTGCAAACAAGCCGAGACGTCCCTGTAAAGCGCCGAGACGACCCTCTCAGAAAAACAGAAAAATAAGGATTCAAACCGTTCATCATCGGAGTCGTCCCCGTAAAGTGCCGAGTCGACCCCAAACAAAGTGAAAAGTAAATTTATACAGCCGAGACGTCTCGCGTTGAAGCGGAGACGTCTCCGGAGCGCCTGGGACGCGACTGACAACTTTTGCAGGTTTGGTTTGAATTTCAGATCTCTTTTACTTTATCTCTAACGGCTATATTTGCTTTTTGGGCTATAAAAGGGAGCTCCTAAGTGCTTCTCAACAACTTCTCACCAACCCAAAGCAAGATCATTCAAGAGAGAAGAAAGAAAAAGAGGTTCAAGGGAGTTAGTGCATTCAAGTGAAGAAATCAAGTGCTTTCAAGTTTTCCAACTGATTTCAAGCTCAACTACTCTCTTCCGCTCGGCATTCAAAGCTCACACTCAAGCCTACGCGATCCACATCGGAAGAATCATCATTTTCCACGCTTCCAACGGCAAAAGGATTCTTCCGGGTTTTATAGTTTATCATTGTTATATTTGCTTATTTAGAGCTTTCCAATCGTTTGTAAAACTCTTTCAATATTGTGCTTGTTCCAGTCAAGGGACTTGGAACAAGGGAAAGGCGTCCCAAGCCTAGGTGAAATTGGGGGTTATAGGGTTTGTTGTTAGCCCGGTGTAAAACAACGAGTTGGGTAGTGCACTCGCAAAACTACCAGACTGTAATCTTGGATTATAATGGAAATTTCCAAAGGTGCTTTGGGGAGTGGATGTAGGAGCAGTGGAAGCTCCGAACCACTATAAAACCTTGTGTTTGCGATTGACTGTTCTCATCCCTCTGTCTTTACTTTAGTTCTTACATTTGCGTGTTTTATTTTTTAATTAGTCAAAAAGTTTTAAAACACCCAATTCACCCCCCTCTTGGGTGATCATCTCTGGGCAACAATCTTAATTGGCTCTGATCTATGCTCATTAATCTTATTCTAACATTATTGCCTTGAGTTATATGATTCATATCCTTGCAATAATTTGACATGCAAATCAGAGTACAATAAGGAAAAGAAATATTTGAGTATTCTTATCTTTGTGTTTAATGTTTCACTATCTTTTTGATGTTGTCAAAAAGGGGAAGAAATATCTAAGTATATGCTCATAATGCTTTATGTGTTGATTATGTTAAGTTGATTAAATCTAAAGCATTATCATGAAGTATATTTTAAAGATATATATTTTCTACTTCAAACAACTTAGCTATGCATTACTTCTAGAACACAATATATTTTATATTGCATATACTCCAAGTTTTGTCATCATCAAAAAGGGGGAGACTGATGACCCAAAGATTGATTTAAAGATTGATTTTGATGATCACAAAACCTTGAAGGATAAATACTAATGTTTGTGTTGCAAGAAGAAAGATAATTTATTTTGCAAGGAACATAGCAAGTTGGAAAAATACAAGAAGACCTCAAAAGCTTTCAAGAAAAGTTGGAAGAAAACTACACTTTATTGGCCCAAGTTTCAAGTTCAAAGGATTCAAGTTGGAGGAGCAAATTCAAAGAAAGATTCAAAAGAATAGTCCTCGAGTCGACTCTTGGAAGTTCAGAGTCGACTCTGGCACTCTGGAGTTTCAAGAAATAGTGCTCGAGTCAACTCCGATACTCTATAAGTCGACTCCGACTGAGAACAAACAAAAAGACAGAGAGTTGATTTTTAGCGCTACAGTGCTCGAGTCGACTCCAACTTCAGCGCTACAGTGCGGAGTCGACTCCCAGCTACAGTGCCGGCAGACTACTATTCACGAGTCGACTCCTGCTTCAGCCGAGTCGACTCCTACTTCAGCCGAGTCGACTCTAGCACGCTGGGAGGCATAACGGCTAGTTTTTTCTTGACTCCAACGGCTCTATTTTTGTCTCTAACGGCTAGATGTTTGTTTCCACGCCATCTAAAGCTATAAAATCAAGAGGAGAGCTAGGAGAGAAGGTATGGAAGTGGGAGAGAACATTTAGGAAAGAGATTTCAAAGAGATTACAAGAGAAATCTTCCAAAAGCACAAAAGGGCCATTCAAAGTAAAAGAGAGAGAAGAAGAGCATCCAAGTGAATCCCAAAGATTCCTCTCCAACTGTGTGCTGCCTCGGTGATCCTCTACTTCGTGCAAAATCAGAAGAGGGTCAAGTAAAGAAGAAGCCGAGTTCCTTCATCTACAAATTTGTTTGAGGGCTTCTTCTCTTTACTTTGCTTGTTTATATTTGCTATATTTGCTTATTTGAGAAGCTTGTATTTGATTTAAAACTCTTGTTCTAATATCTTGTAACTTGATTCAATCAAGGGATTGAATCAAGGGGTTAAGGTTTGTTGGTGAGCCAAAGGAAAAACCAACGTTGCAAGGTTGTGGTTGGTGAGCCTTTGGGAAAACCAACTGGGTTGATTGTGAACCCGGAAAACAATCGGTGTAAGGTTGTGGTTGGTGAGCCTTTGGAAAAACCAACTGGGTTTGATTGTGAACCCGAAAAATAATCGTTGTAAGGTTGTGGTTGGTGAGCCTTTGGAAAAACCAACTGGGTTGATTGTGAACCCGGAAAACAATCGTTGTAAGGTTGTGGTTGGTGAGCCTTTGGAAAAACCAACTGGGTTTGATTGTGAACCCGGAAAAAACAATCGGTTGGTTTTAGTCGGTGAGCCTGTGAAAACTGACCGAGTTCGTTGTGATCTCGCAAAACAACAAGTTGGGTTGTGAGCTTGTAAAACAACCGGCTGTAATCTGAGGGATTATAGTGAAATTTCCAAGAGGTCTTGGGGAGTGGATGTAGGTGCTGGGGTGCACCGAACCACTATACATCTTTGTGTTTGTGATGCCTTATCTCTTATATTTCATGCCTTACATTCATTCTTGATTGTGTAATATCTCTAGCTTTGTTTTCTATAGAGTTATAAGTGATTGTTTAGAATTTGCTTAGCTTCCTCTCCATTCTTACCATACACATAGATTAAAATTGATCATACAACTATAAGTTAACTTTAGATCAATTGCACCCTAAGGCCATAGTATAATTGCTCTAGCTTAATTTTCCACTACTTTACTTATAATTGCTTAGAGCTTAAGTAAATAACATCTTATCATTCCGCTGCATTCAATTCAAAGTAAAAATTAGGGAACATAATTTTTAGAAAACCCAATTCACCCCCTCTCTTGGGTTGTCACCTTGGGCAACAAGGGGGCCACGATTCATCATCCTTCCGGTGGACCAAAGGGGAGAAACCAGCTGGCGAGGAAGGAGAGAAGTCATCCGGTGGAGGAAAGGGAAGAAGCAAGGAAAGGAAAAGAAGCAGGGTGCTCTGTTTCTAAATAAAAAGGAAAAAGGATTTATGTTTATTTTAACTTATTCGTTGCTAATTCTTTTTTTAAAATTGCTTCCATCTCATATGAGTAGCTAAATATCTTTTAGCTAAGGCTAAGGAAAAGCCTAGCATTTTCTTCATGTATTTCATTTAATCATCAATGGGATTTTAATGTTTTTGATTTGATTTATGGTGCAGTAAATTTATAGAAATTATTTCAAACTTATATATTTTTTTTGATTTGTTATTTCCCCCGGGTATAACAGATGCTTAGAAATCCCTGTAGTTTAAAATAGAATTACTGTAATGCTGCCCAAAAAAACTAAATCTATTTTATTATGATTAATAGATGAATTTAAGAAAAGCATGATGAAGTGCTAGGCTGAATCCTGATGCCTTAGTTATATCCTTGTCAATTCTAATATTATTTAGCCTTTAGTTTTTGTTCACTGTCAAATCCCTGTGGATTCGATCTCAGACTCACCGAGAATATTACTTTGCTACACCCTATACTTGGGGTATCCTACGTTTAATTTCTCTTTTAAAAGAGCAAGATTAAAGTCGTAGCAAGTTTTTGGCACCGTTGCCGGGGATTTGCAACGTGCGAACGAGAACAAGGCTGCAAATTTCAATTTTTAATTTCTAGTTCTTCAATTTTTCTTTATTTTTAACACGGCTGAAATTTTAAATCTTTACAGATTCAAGGACGACACAAAGCGGGACCAGTAACGAGGAAGATCAAGATCACATTTTTGGATTCCCGGAGTGAACGAACTCCGGCCGTGAGTATTTAAATTAATTTTTCTGTTTTGTTCGTACTAGTCCTATTTTTCCTAGATTAGAATTTTACTCTTGTTTAAAAAAATTTAAAAAAAATTATTAATTAAAAATAATAAAATAAAAAAAATAAATAAATAAAAAGGAAAAAAAAATTAGCTAGTTTGCTTGATCAACTATTCAAATGCAATTTAATGTCATGACATAAAATGTTAAAAATCTTCTTGATTGTTGCATATAGTATAAAGCATTTGCATAAAATAATCTAAGGGCTGAACCCATTAAAAAGATAAGGTCGGAATTTCATCACTCGTACTTAGCCCAGAAATCATTCCAGTGCATAAATATCCTAAGCCTAATTAAAATCAACTAGACGTTGGCCCCTAAGGATATTCGAGCTCAATAGGACGAAGACCACTGAAAGTTGCACCAATTTCGCTCTATGGCCCGGGTCGATGTCTAGGCAAGCTTTGTCCCTCTAAGTGATTGAAGGGAGACAGTTTCTGTTCGAGGAAAGTGAATTTTAAGTGAGACCTTTGCTACACGCATCGTGACCCCTCCACTTACCTGGGAGCTTACTTGGTCGACTAAGATTACTGACCGGATTGGAGGCTTAGGTGTCCTCTTCAAACCAGTTAGGAGCTGTCTAGAATTTTTAGGAAAACATTAGAAATTATTAGGGGATGTTTAATTTTAATTAAATTTTTGAAGGTGTTTATTTAGATCTCTTTAGGTGGTACTTGTACCAAAAAAAATATATATATATATATATATAAATAAATAAATAAATAAATAAAATAAAATAAAATTTCCGTATATGTTGTTGTGGGAGAGAGATAAAACGAATAGATTATTTTGAGTTGAATCAAGAGATAAAAATTTAATTGTTCAAAATTCAAATAATCAAATAGAAGATAATGGTAGTAATCAGGGAGATAATGAATTTCAAGATGACTTACCTATTAGAACGCTTCGTGATTATCTACAACCCACTAGGACTAGTACTCCATCTTGTATGGTTATTCCTACTGTTGCGGGAGCTTTTGACATGAAACCAGGAATAATCCAATTACTCTCAAAGTTTCACGGACTTGATTCTGAAAGTCCCTATTTGCATCTGAAAGAATTTGATGAAGTGTATTCAACACTTCATTTCAATGATGTCACTGAAGAGGTAGTTAAGCTTAAGTTATTTCCTTTTTCTTTAAAGGAAAAAGCTAAGTCATGGTTACACTCCCTAAGGCCTAGGACCATAGCTACCTGGCAAGAAATGACACGAGAATTTTTAAAGAAATTCTTCCCAACACATAAAACAAACACACTTAGAAGAAATATCATGAACTTCGCACAAAAAGATGGAGAAACATTTTTTCAGTGTTGGAAAAGATTTAAGGACCTTCTGCTTACTTGCCCACATCATGGATATGAAATTTGGAGGGTCATTAGTTTCTTTTATGATGGTTTATCCTCCAATATGAGACAATTTGTAGAAATGATGTGTAACGGTGAATTCATGAGTAAGGAACCAAATGAAGCCTGGGATTATTTTGATCTTTTAGCAGAAAATGCACAAGCTTGGGATACAACAGATAAAAATGAAAAATCTAAAATAGCACCTAATGCAAAAGGAGGAATATATCTTATTAAAGATGATAATGATGTCAATGTAAAAATTGCTAATCTGACTAGGAAGGTTGAAGCCATGGAATTAAGCAAAGCCAATATAGGAAAAGCACAAACTATTGTTGAAAGTATATGTGGAATTTGCGAGAGTAATGTACATGTGACCAAGGATTGTCCTACAATCCCTGCTTTTCAAGAAGTGTTGCATGATCAAGCAAATTTCACCAATACTTATAAAAGACCATTTTCAGAAACATATAATCCTAATTGGCGGAACCATCCTAACTTTAGCTGGAGACATGGACCCACTACCAATGAATCTCAAGAAAATTCTGTTCCTACTCCTTATGTGCCACCACATAGGAAATCCCTTGAAGATACTTTGCAAACCTTCATGCAAGGGCAGACTCAAATAAATCAGAATACAATGCAATCACTCCAAGAACTTAAAAATTCTGTAGGTAGAATTGAGGCTCAACTCAATATTAGGAAAAAAGGGACATTTCCAGCCCAACCTCAATCTAACCCAAAGGGTCAACATGAGGTCCATGAAGCAAGTTCATCCCAACCAAAATTTGAACAAGTTAAGTCTGTCACAACCCTTCGTAGCGGAAAAATAATTAACAAAGAAATTCCGATAAAAGATGACAAACCTGAAAAATCTATTGAAAAGAAGGATGAAGATGATAATGAACAAGATTATCCAATACTGCATCACAAGATAGTTGCTCCATTCCCTCAGCGCTTGCTTGCAGCTAAAAAGGGAATACCTGACCAAGAAATTCTGAAAATTTTTAAACAAGTAAAGATTAATATTCCTTTATTAGATGCCATTAAGCAGATCCCATCTTATGCCAAATTTTTAAAAGATCTTTGTACCATAAAGCAAAAGCTTTACGTACAAAAGAAAGCTTTTCTAACTGAACAGGTGAGTGCTATTCTCAAACACAACACCCCACCTAAATATAAAGATCCTGGTTGTCCTACCATATCTTGCATCATAGGAAACTTCAGGATACAACGAGCCCTTCTGGATTTAGGTGCAAGTGTTAACTTACTGCCCTATTCAGTTTATGAACAGTTAGGACTTGGTGAATTAAAACCCACCAAGGTTACTCTCCAACTTGCCGATCGATCTATAAAGATACCAAAAGGAGTAGTCGAGGATGTACTTGTCCAAATTGATAAATTCTATTTTCCAGTCGACTTCACAGTATTAGATACCCAGCCTATCATGAACTGTACCACTCCAATACCTGTCATCTTAGGCCGCCCATTTCTAGCTACTTCCAATGCTTTGATCAACTGTCGAAATGGAATAATGAAAATGTCATTCGGAAATATGACTATAGATTTTAATATATTTAACATTTGTAAACAACCCGATAATGACAACGAAAATGATGAAATTCATGGAGTTAATCTAATCGACTCCATTGTAGAAGATGCTTTTGTCCCATCTCTTTCTTCTGATCCTTTAGAAACATGCCTAACTCATTTCGGAAATACAGATATCAACCAAAACTTTAGAGAAATCAGTGCTATATTAGATTCAGCTCATTTGTCGGATACAGATAGGTGGAAATCTCGTTTTGAAGAATTGCCCACACGCAACAATAGTCCTTTACCATCTAGTGTTCAAGCACCTAAACTTGAGTTAAAGCCTTTGCCATCTGAGCTCAAGTACGCATACCTTGGTCAAGAAGAGACTTTTCCTGTGATCATATCATCCCAACTCGAACAAAGTCAAGAACTAAAATTATTAAAAATTCTCAAAGAGCATAAGGGAGCAATAGGGTGGACAATTGCTGTTATCAAGGGAATTAGTCCCTCAATTTGCACTCATAGAATCCACCTAGAAGCTGATGCCAAACCTTCTTGTCAACCTCAATGTCGATTGAACCCAAACATGAAGGATGTGGTTAGGGCAGAAGTTCTGAAACTTCTGGATGCGGGTATGATCTACCCAATTTCAGATAGTAAATGGGTAAGTCCAACCCAAGTGGTCCCGAAAAAATCTGGTGTTACTGTAGTAAAAAATGCCAACAATGAATTAGTTCCAACTAGGGTCCCCACTGGTTGGCGTGTATGCATTGACTATAGAAAACTTAATTCTGTCACAAGGAAGGATCACTTTCCTCTACCTTTTATTGATCAAATCTTAGAAAGGTTGGCAGGTCATAAATTTTATTGCTTCCTAGATGGCTATTCAGGTTACAACCAAATTGCAATTGATCCTGAAGATCAGGAAAAGACCACTTTTACATGTCCTTTCGGCACATTTGCTTACAAGAGAATGCCTTTTGGATTATGTAATGCTCCTGCAACCTTCCAAAGATGCATGCTCAGTATTTTCTCTGACATGGTTGAGCGCTTTTTGGAAGTCTTCATGGATGATTTTTTTATTTTCGGCTCCTCTTTTGAAAACTGTGTGGACCATTTAAAGCTAGTCTTAATTCGGTGTGAGGAGAAAAATCTAATCTTAAAATGGAAAAAGTGCCATTTCATGGTAACTAGGAGAATTGTTCTCGGGCATGTCATTTCATCTGAAGGAATTGAAGTAGACAAGGCTAAAATTGACTAAATTGCTAATTTACCCAACCCAAAAAATATCAAAGATATACGCTCATTTTTGGGTCATGCAGGATTTTATAGGAGATTCATTAAAGATTTTAGCTCAATATCTAAACCCTTATGTAATCTCCTTCAAAAGGAAACCCAATTTGTGTGGTCTGAAAAATGTCAAAGAGCTTTTGATAAACTTAAAAGCTAGCTGACCTCTGCTCCCATCATGCAACCACCCGACTGGTCGCTTCCTTTTGAAATTATGTGTGATGCTAGTGAATATGCAGTTGGGGTAGTTCTAGGGCAAAGAAAAGAAAGGAAACCTTATGTTATCTACTATGCAAGTAAGACTTTAAATAGTGCACAAATGAATTACACCATTATGGAAAAAGAACTACTCGCCGCAGTATTTATACTAGACAAATTTAGGTCTTACTTGATTGGATCCAAAATCATTATCTACACTGACCACGCTGCCCTTAAGTAGCTTCTTTCAAAAAAGGATGCTAAGGCACGTTTGCTTAGGTGGATCCTTCTGCTCCAAGAATTTTTTCGGGAAATAAGAGATAAAAAGGGGGTAGAGAACGTAGTAGCTGATCACTTGTCCCGTCTCACTCTTCCAGATTCCATAGACAATTCACCCATAAGAGACACTTTTCCTGATGAGCAACTCTTTGAGATCCAGTCGTCACCCTGGTTTGCAGACATTGCAAATTTTCTTGTCACGGGTGAACTTCCGATTCATTGGAATAAACATGACAAACGAAAATTTCTGATCGAAATAAAAAATTTCTTCTGGGATGATCCTTATCTTTTCAAATACTGCCCAGACCAAATTATTAGGAGATGTGTACCTATGACGAATTTATTAGTGTCATTTCCTTTTGTCATTCTGAAGCTTGCGGTGGTCATTTCTCTACTAAGAAAACAGCTGCAAAAATTTTACAGTGCGGTTTCTATTGGCCCACCTTGTTCAAAGATTTTCATAACTTTTGCAAAGCTTGCGAGCGTTGTCAAAAGTTAGGTGGGATAACTCGTAGGAATATGATGCCCCTCAACCCAATTTTAATTATCGAAATATTTGATTGTTGGGGAATAGATTTTATGGGTCCATTTCCTCCTTCATTCGAAAATTTGTACATCTTAGTAGCTGTAGATTATGTCTCCAAATGGATTGAGGCAATTCCTTGCAAACATAATGACCACAAAACTGTTTTAAAATTTTTAAAAGAAAACATTCTTTCCAGATTTGAAACGCCTCGAGCCATCATCAGTGATGGGGGTTCACACTTCTGTAATAAGCCTTTTGAGGCTTTAATGCAAAAATATGGGATCACCCATAAAATCACCACCCCTTATCATCCACAAACAAGTGGACAAGTTGAAGTATCCAATCGATCAATTAAGAATATTCTGGAAAAAACGGTTAACCCAAATCGCAAAGACTGGTCTTTGCGTTTAACTGATGCACTTTGGGCTTATCGTACTGCTTTTAAAAGCCCGATTGGTATGTCTCCGTACCGTCTTATTTTTGGCAAACCATGTCACTTACCTGTGGAATTGGAGCATAGGGCCTACTGGGCTATTAAGAGATTTAATTTTGACATGGATAAGGCTAGTTCACTACGCAAACTTCAACTTAATGAACTAGAGGAAATCAGGAATGAAGCATATGAGAATGCTCGAATTTATAAGAACAAAATGAAAGTCTTTCATGATAGAAATATTATAAGGAAAACATTTGAGCCTTCCCAGAAAGTTCTATTGTATAATTCAAGACTTCATTTATTTTCAGGGGGCTTAGGTGGGACTCGAACCCAACAAATCTCACAACCGTTTTTAGAAGCCTACTGTGGTCTTTGATCCGGCATATGTTGGTTGCAGTCGAGGATATCCTTGCCAAAGTACGAATCCGGCAGGTCTCAGTCAGTATTGAGCCGTTAAGATCTAGGTGGACTGGCCCGTTTATAGTTAAAACTGTTTATCCGTATGGAATCGTTGAGATAGAAAATCCAAACACCGGTAATATTTTCAAAGTAAATGGCCAACGTTTGAAGTTATTTTTGGAAAACTTTACCCCAGAGGTTGAATCGACCAATCTGGGAGATCCTGTTTATCAGGATTGATCTCTATATCTGCTAGAGATCCTCTGTTTGTATCATAATTTGTCTTTCTTTCATTTTCTGTTAATATGACAATTGGAGAGCAACCACAGTATGCAGTCATTCTATCAGGTAAATTCTCACCTTCAGCCTTATTATCCTTCATACAATCATTAATGCCATATTTCATGCATTCATGTTGCAACATTGGGGACAATGTTGAAATTAAGTTGGGGGGAGAGATTACTGTATTTTTCTATATATTATACCAATTGTCATATCTTTTAAAAAAAAATCTATTAAAAATATATATATAAATAAATAATAATAATTTTTTATAGAATTAAACATGTGCAGCTATTAAGACAAGGAGCACATTATGACTTATTAGAGACCTATTATTAGATCCCTACACAAGTATTCAATGACAATAGGAAGGCCTCAGGAGTTCCTTGTCCTAAAGTTCATGATTTGGTTTTCACATAAAGATAGAGTTTGAAATTTCCGGCTAGATCACCTGGGTGCCTTATGTTCTGATCTTGGTTGACCTATAGTCACAATACAGTCACGTTAAATAAAAAAAAAAAAGAAAAAAAAAGAGAGAAATAATACAGTTTGTCTTCACTAAGTAACCGGGCCTCTTGCCTACAAAGCAGCGAGTGTTCGCGTAAAAAGGTGAAAATGACTGAAATAAGTGACTAGTCTGGCCTCGTGGCGTAGCCTGGTTCGAGTAATTAAGTCCGAGGGGTGTTTCACCTAATGCCTTGAGCCAATTGGATCAAGAGTCATTGACCCAAAGCTCGCTACATGGACCTTACTAGAGCCTAATGGAGTTGGACTGTTGTAGTCACATTATACATTAAAATATATATATATATATATAATTTTAAACATGAGTGGGTTAGTTAAACTAAAACCAAGTGACATGTGGATGACTGGTTTGACTCCATTGTTTTAGAACTCTGTGTACCTGGGATGTCTAGTTGGGATTGATAGCTTCATTTTTATATGCAAACCATTCTGGACAAATAACATGTGATATTCGGAAAATTTAGTAGGTCGGAAGCTAACAAATGGTAGTTAACACTTCTGAATTTGAGTAGTGCATCTAGAACTCAAAGGGTACCCAATTGTGGTGGAGGTATAAGTATTCTGAAACGTCACATTTACATTTGCCTTAAGGGTTGCCATGTTTTAAAGTATCTTTTAACTTAAAAATGATGTTTGTGGGTAACATCACTGCAAACCCTCATGAGACAACACTCGTCCACTAGGGTAACCTAAGGGATTTAACGGCTTGTTGCACATGCTAAGTGCAATCGTAATGCTCTACGAAAGTGAGTATTTATATTAATTCATGCATATTGATATATATTAATAAAATAAACAATACTTTTGCACCCTCATTTTATCATTTTCACACTAAATTTCTAGAGACTAGCAATAAGCTAGTTGGGGGGTGTGATGAGAGTACAAAAGTGAAATTTTCATATTATCTTAATTAGTATTATAGCTAATCTTTATTAATAAAATTAATTAATTAATGTTTTATTTGTGTCTGAGTGCATGTAATTCAAAAGACCCAATAACGCTGGATTTGAGCTCAATGCCTGGAAGCCCGTGCTCAACAAATCCCTAGCGTCTCATCTGAGCCTCACGTTGCCCGTCATCTGCATGCAATCCATATCACTGCGTCCAGCTGATTCAGCCAGCATTAGTGCCCGCGTCATGAAGATCCCAGCTCATCCACGTCGCCTGCGCGTATTCCACGCCTATATGGAAAGTCCAGACGTTTTTTTCGTTCGCTCGTCCCATACATCTAAATTCACAAAAGCCATCCACAAATCCAACCGTCTGTGACCTCCCAGCACATGCAATCGGTTCATCCATCCCACTTCCTCTGTTTCGGAACAGAGCTTTCAGCATCAAACCGTCCCAGCCAAGAATTCCCAACGTTAATGTCTTCCGAAACCAAACAGTCCGCATTTCAGCCGCATTCCATTCTCCCCATCAGCCATCTGAGGAGTCTTTTCAATTTCCCAACAGTCCATGAAGCATCCCAAGTCTTCGTGGCATCTCATCCGCGTCCAGCGAGGGAATCCGAAGCCAATCCATCCGCATCCTGCCTCAGCAGCTCCCATCCATTCGGATCAGCAATGTTCGTGATCTCCTTCTCAACATCTGGAACTTCCCAAACTTCTGCAACGTCCCCAGCATTCATTAGCGTCCTTCCGTCTCCCATGTTTCTTCCCAGCTCATCCACGCGTTCCAGCGGAAGAGTCCCAAGCATTTGTGGCGACGCGTTGCTTTCGGATCTCCCAGCCACACCGCTAAAGGTGTCTATAAAAGGAGCTGGGAGAGGCGAGAGGGGAGGAGGGAGGGGAGGCCACGGATCAGGAGTGGATCGACGGAGGCCATTCGGGAAGAGGAGAAGGCCAGCAGCGATGGAAGAGGAAGGAAGCCAACCGTCTGCATCTTCTCTTCTGATCCATCTTCTCAGCCGGTGGAGAGAGGAGGAGAGGCCAGAAAGGAGAGAGGTGACCAGGGGGCCACGATTCATCATCCTTCCGGCGGACCAAAGGGGAGAAACCAGCTGGCGAGGAAGGAGAGAAGTCATCCGGTGGAGGAAAGGGAAGAAGCAAGGAAAGGAAAAGAAACAGAGTGCTCTGTTTCTGAATAAAAAGGAAAAAGGATTTATGTTTATTTTAACTTATTCGTTGCTAATCCTTTTTATAAAATTGCTTCCATCTCATATGAGTAGCTAAATATCTTTTAGCTAAGGCTAAGAAAAAGCCTAGCATTTTTTCATGTATTTCATTTAATCATCAATGGGATTTTAATGTTTTTGATTTGATTTATGGTGCAGTAAATTTATAGAAATTATTTCAAACTTATATATTTTTTTGATTTGTTATTTCCCTCCGGGTATAACAGATGCTTAGAAATCCCTGTAGTTTAAAATAGAATTACTGTAATGCTGCCCAAAAAAACTAAATCTATTTTATTATGATTAATAAATGAATTTAAGAAAAGCATGATGAAGTGCTAGGCTGAATCCTGATGCCTTAGTTATATCCTTGTCAATTCTAATATTATTTAGCCTTTAGTTTTTGTTCACTGTCAAATTCCTGTGGATTCGATCTCAGACTCACCGAGAATATTACTTTGCTACACCCTATACTTGGGGTATCCTACGTTTAATTTCTCTTTTAAAAGAGCAAGATTAAAGTCGTAGCACTCTACTCATCAGGGTTTATCGATCATCGAGATAATCCCTATGAGTCCCACCATCCACCAGTGACACCTAGCAGCATGTAGTGGCTATCCAGCAGAATAGAATGATGAACCTCTAGGTGCAGTTATCGTGTGATACAGTCCTTCTATCGTGGATCCCTACAGGACGGAGGTCATGGATAACTCGTCAAACCACTTCGTCTATCATATGTCAAGATTTATTCGACTTAAGTTCGAGAGTGGAGAACTCTTTCTCCACTGTGCAATCTGCCCCGGCCGAGGTCTTACGAACTCAGTCTTATAAATCACATAGGATCTCTCCTTATCTATCAAGGTCGATAGATTCCATATAGGTGCATACCCTACTCCTACAGTGAACCTACTGCAGCCAATCTACACTGCATGGACCCATATGGCTAGAGACCATGTATATGTGCAGTCAAACTACAATAACCTCACTGTGAGTAGCCAAAGCATCGCAGGTCAAAGGACCAGTCACACTACTGCAACATCAAGCAAGTCACTGACGAGTGGATAGACATCCAAGTGACTTCTTGTCTTGGTCACGCTCAGTACCCTTGTTCTCTAACAAGCACCTGCACTATTACTTCAGTGTCTCCACACCGTGGACTCGAGTCTCGTCCATCCATAGGGAAAGTAATATGTGCATTGATCTCATCGGATCGATCACCGTTCTTGTGATGATCCATCGATCAGGAGCGTTTAGAAATTAATCACTAATGATACATGGCTCAAATTCTCAACTCTTGAGAATATGCATCATCATCTTATTAATTCCTTGGATGATTCATAGACACAATAACAATATGAATGAAAAAGATGCCTTTCATTTATTCAATAATAAATAGTCAAGTACAAAATTATGTCCCTAGAATTAACAATGTGTCAGCCAGATTGGCTTCTAGGGCATACATCTAACAATCTCCCACTTGCACTAAAGCCAATTGGTCATATATCTTAGGCCCATCTTCTCAAGGTGGGCTTCAGTCTTTTGCTGACTCAACTGCTTAGTGAATAGGTCTGCCATGTTGTCCGCGGAGTCTACTCTGATGACCCTCAAAGACCAAGAATAAATCTTTAGTTCTTCTCAAGTACTTAAGAATATTCTTCACAGCTGTCCAGTGTTCTTCACCTGGATTTGACTGATATCTGCTTGTGACACTCACAGCAAGGGCTATATCAGGTTGTGTACATAGCATGGCATACATGAGGCTCCCTATTGCAGATGCATAGGGGATCTTGCTCATGCGTTGAATCTCTTCAGATGTGTTGGGGCACATCTTCTTGGAGAGATGAATTCCATGCCTTAGGGGTAAAAGACCCCTTTTAGAGTTTTCCATGCTGAACCTTTTCAGCACTTCCTCTATGTACATCTTCTGTGATGGCCAAGCTGTTAGATGTATGCCCTAGAAGCCAATTTGGCTGACATATTGTTGATTCTAGGGACATAATTTTGTACTTGACTATTTATTATTGAATAAATAAAAGGTATCTTTTCATTCATATTGTTTATGTGTCTATGAATCGTCCAAGGAATTAATAAGATGATGATACATATTTTCAAGAGTTGAGAATTTGAGCCATGTATCATTGGTGATTAATTTCTAAATGCTCCTGATCAATGGATCATCACGAGGACGGTGATCGATCCGATCAGTGCACAGATCACTTTCCCTCTGGATGGACGAGACTTGAGTCCACAGTGTAGTGACACTGAAGTGATAGTGCAGGTGCTTGTTAGAGAACAAGGGTACTGAGCGTGACCAAGACAAGAAGTCACTTGGATGTCTATCCACTCGTCAGTGACTTGCTTGATGTTGCAGTAGTGTGACTGGTCCTTTGACCTGCGGTGCTTCGTTTACTCACAGTGAGGTTATTGTAGTTTGACTGCACACATACATGGTCTCTAGCCATATGGGTCCATGCAGTGTAGATTGGCTGCAGTAAGTTCACTGTAGGAGTAGGGTATGCACCTACAAGGAATCTATCGACCTTGATAGAAGAGGAGAGATCCTATGTGATTTGTTAGACTGAGTTCTAAGACCTTGGCCAGGGCAGTAATATAAAGTGGAGAAAGAGTTTTCCACTATCGAACTCAAGTCGAATAAATCTTGACATATGACAGACGATGGGGTTTGACGAGTTGTCCATGACCTCCGTCCTGTAGGGATCCACGATAGTAGAACTGTATCACACGTTAACTGCACCTAGAGGTTCATCATTCCATTCTGCTGGGTAGCCACTACATGCTGCTAGGTGTCACTGGTGGATGGTGGGACTCATAGGGATTATCTTGATGATCGATAAACCCTAATGAGTTGAGTTGGAATCGTTCCAACCCATTGAAAGGAGTTTTCAATGATATAGTGATAGAGATCACAATATATCTCACTACCAGTCAGAATAGAACCTATGGGGTCACACACACTAGAAGTATTGACCGATCCGATGGTTGAAATCGTGATTAGGAATCACAAGTAATCAATTTGATTGATAAGAAGTTGAAGAAGGAAAGGGAATTAATTAATTGGACTTGAAACAAGAGTCCTACTTCGAGTAGGATACCTAGAGTCCTAATTGGATTAGTATTGGGAATCCTAGTTGGAGTAGGACTGGGATTCCTACTTGGAATAGGATTCCTCAATCCTAATGAGATTAGGAGTTTTGAATCAAAATTGGATTCCTACTTGGAGTAGGATTCCTAGAATCCTAATCGGATTGGGACTTTGGATTCAAATTAGAGTCCTAATTGGATTAGGACTAGAATTAAACAAATCCTAATTGGATTAGGATTCCTTAAGTCCTAATTAATTATTAATCTAATGAATCAACATGACTCCTAATTGGATTAGGATTGAAGAGTTCAATTGAGTCATGGTTCATTCAAGTCCTAATTGGATTAGGACTAGCATAGATTGAACCCAATTTGGCTAATCCTAATTGGATTGGGATTAAACCATGAGAGAGGCACCTAATCCTCTTTGGAAGAGGATTAGGTTAACCAAGTAAGAGGGACATCAGCCCCTCTCCACTTGGCTAGGGCCACATGAAGAGCTAGGGCCGGCGCCCCTTCTTTGGTAAGTTATCATGGAGCTCCTAATTGTTAGGAGCTCCACTCACTTTAAAAGGAGGACTAGGGCCGGCCCCCCTCAAGGTTGAATCCTTTTCCTCCTCTTCAAGCCGTGGCCTCCCCTCTCTTCTCCTCTTGGTTCAGCCGCAAGCAAAGGGAAGAAGATCTCCAAGTGTTGGCGGCCTCCTCCCCTTCCCTTCCTTCATCCAACGCAAGGAAAAGAAGAAGGCTGCAAAGGGCTTTGATCTTCTTCCTCTTCTTCATCCTTCTTCTTCCTCCTCTCAAGTGCAATCAAGAGTTGATTGAAAGAGAGGACATCAGCCATCAAAGCTATCTCTGCAAGGGAGCTAGCACCCCGGTGAGATAGAGAGCTTGGATCGGATCCTGCTTCGTGTGGATACCCGTAGAGGCCGGACGTTTGAACGGCTTAAAGTGAACCCTCTTCCAAAAACCACGAATTCAGATTTGCGGTGATCATCTACCCGCGCAAGGTGAAGATCTGATCTTCCTAATAGTTTTTAAAAGCTTTAATTCTTACCTAATTACGAAAGGTCTCGAAACAACGTTCATGCGATGAACGTCGATCCCGCACATGCCTCTTCCGCTGCCATCTGATTTAATCTTTGAAATATCAGCGGCATGGGTGGGTTCCCAACAGTGGTATCAGAGCCTAGGCTTCGTAGATTAAAGTAAGAATTAAAACTAAAGGCATATTAGATCTGAAAATTGAATGATCATGCATGCTGAAAAATTCTGCATGCAGATTTTTCAGGGGTGCTGATTTTTTGCATGCTGATTTTTATGTGATAAAAAGATGATTCTAATTGCATTGTTAATGGGATTACAAAGTTTAGAATCATGATTAGCATGATCAGCGACCTATGTCATGATACAATCAGTTAGTTTTCAGATCTGAAAATTATAATTGTTGCATACGGTGATGATCATAGGATTCAACCCCTTTTGGTATCAAATGTAATGACCTGCGATGTGATCTGCGATGTCATGTAATTTTTCAGATGCTTGCATGCATCTTATTTGATGTTTTGAGAGGCCTGCGTGCCTCCTAAAAGGAGATGTAATTTATTTTTATTTTTATTTTACATCTGGTTGTATTTCTGTGATGTGATGTACATCAACGATCAAGTTGAAGCAAAGGCATGAGATGAAAGGTGATCTAAGCGGTTGATGGCGATGGGATCAAGAGTTGATCAAGGATCGAATCAAGGAGGCTTAGAACCAATTCAAGAGTTGAAGACCACTTGATCGATTGATGTGCATGTGCTTGTAATACGACCTAATTAGAATCCATGATCATCACCTATTTAAAGTTTAACTTTATTTGATGCTGCGATTATAACTGCCTGTGATGTACCGTTTGCATGAGATGTGAATGCGAGTCGGGTAGATAGGTTTACATGTGATGTAGCAAACCCAATTGAGACCTAAATCAAAACCTCCTCAATCAAGTCGAGAGTGAACCGACATGAGCAAGTCATATTAGATTAATTGATCTAATTGGTCTCTAGGAAAGCATGAAAGGTGGTTACTTAATTAGGACCTTACTCTCTGAGTAAGGGGAGCCTCCCACCTGCTTACCTGGCCAATTGTTCGATTACCTCTTATGAAGGGCTCAAGTTGCAAACACTAAGACCTGATTAACCAATATTAAGTCAATAGGTCTTCCACTGTAGTAGAGCTGCTAAGGCCTTTCTGATGTTGATTTGTCTCGGCTGGACACAGTGGTCAAGTTGCATCGGGGGGCTGGACCTCTCTATAGACATGAGATGTTATAGGGTAAAGGTGGGGTTGGGCACCAATAACTGTTAGGTGAGGACCCAATGACGACTTTATTCCTACGGTTATACGGTGGTCTGACTTAACTAAGAAATGGGACCAATAACTGTTAGGTGAGGTCTTCATGGCTTAGAGACCAAGTTGCACTGCAACATGCTTGAGAAGCATTGTACAAGAGTTGCACACTCATCCATCTATGTAAATCGGTGGGATCGCAGTACCCACTAGAAACCCTAGTCGTGTGGGATTTCCGTTTCCCTACCAGGGGAGTGTGAGGGATTCGAGAAAATAGTGGGAGTTACATTTGTTCTAAAAGACCTTAGAACAGATTAGGATCAAGTACAAAAGTCTAACTAGAATCTTTACTCTCTGCAGATACAATGTCAGCTTCAAACCCTTTGACCCGTATTCTTGAGACCAATCGACTGACCGGAACCAATTACAAAGACTGGCTTAGAAATCTCAAAATTGTTTTGGACTGTGAGAAAATAGGCTACATACTCGATTCAGATATCCCTACACTACCAACACGTCCTACTGATGTTCAGCGTGAGATGCATAAAAAGTGGTTGGATGATGACATTAGAGTAAAATGCTATATGATGGCATCCATGTCTAATGAACTCCAATGCCAGCATGAAAATATGAAGACTGCTAGGGACATACTGGCACACCTGCAAGAGTTGTATGGTGAGCAGAGTCGCACAGCTCGTTTTGAAGTGTCCAAGAGGCTTTTCAAAGCAAAGATGCGCGAGGGGCAGTCTGTCCATAATCACGGTCTGACCATGATCAAGGACCTAGAGGAGCTTGAGAAGCTCGGTATGGACATGCACAAGGAATTACAAGTAGATTTGATCCTACAGTCACTTCCTGATTCATTTGGTCAGTTTATAGTAAACTACCACATGAATAAGATTGAATGCACTAAGACTGAACTAATCAACATGTTGGTAACTGCTGAGGGAGCCTTGAAAGGTTCAAGGGGCAATGTCCTTGCTCTGAGTTGACTTCTGGTTCCAAGAGAAAGTCTACTTGGAAGAAAAAGAAGCCTGCTAAGAAGCAGAAGAAAGACAAGAAGCCAAAGAAGGAAGTTCAAAAGAAAAAGGCTAACGACAAAGGAAAATGTTTCCACTGCAATGTCGAAGGCCACTGGAAGAGAAACTGTCCTTCATACCTCGAGAGCCTGAAGAACAAGAAAGGTGACACACCTTCAGAAGGTATAGACTTGCTCATTATTGAAACTAATCTAACGGTTTCTTCTACTTCTAGTTGGGTTATAGATTCTGGTTCTAGTGCTCATTTGTGCACTACCATGCAGGGTCTAAAGGAAAGTAGAAGGCTGGCGGAAGGTGCAGTAACCCTTAGGGTTGGCAACGGGGCAAAAGTTGCTGCTGTGGCTGTGGGCACCTACCATCTGCGACTACCATCTGGATTTAGTTTAGTACTTAGAGACTGCTATTATGTACCTGCTGCTAGCAGAAATTTGATTTCTGTTTCATGTCTAGCATAGGAAGGTCATGTTTTTACATTTGACAAAGACTGCTGTTCTATTTATTTAAGAAATAAAATAGTCGCACGTGGTTTCATGATTGACAGTCTCTATCATTTACATATGGATGTATATGTGAATGTTACCGAGCAAGAACTGAGTGCCAAAGGATCCAAAAGATCCAGAGATGAGATAAACCAAAGATATTTGTGGCACCTCAGGCTTGGCCATATTGGAGAAGACAGAATGAACAAAATGGATAAAGATGGACTTTTAGGCTCATTGACTTCCGAGTCATATCCAGTTTGCGAGTCCTGCCTTCAAGGAAAAATGGCTAGACTGCCCTTTGTAGGACATGGGGAGAGGACCACTGAAATACTTACCCTAGTACATACAGATGTATGTGGCCCATTCGATGTGCTAGCCAGGGGACGTTATTCTTACTTTATTACCTTTACCGATGATTATTCGCGGTATGGGTATGTGTATCTTATGAGACACAAGTCTGAGTCTTTTGAAAAGTTCAAAGAGTTCAAGAATGAAGTAGAAAAACAAACTGGAAAACCTCTTAAGGCTCTTCGATCAGATCGAGGAGGAGAATACCTTAGTGGAGAATTCCGGGACTATCTCAAAGAAAACGGCATAGTCTCACAATGGACACCTCCGGGTACACCTCAACTCAACGGGGTGTCAGAGAGGAGGAATCGGACCCTATTGGATATGGTCAGGTCCATGATGAGCTTCACTAATCTACCTATGTTCCTTTGGGGAGATGCCTTACTCACAGCGATTTATTTATTGAATAGAGTTCCCTCTAAATCCGTTCCTACCACACCGTATGAGATATGGCATGGTAAGAAACCAAGTCTGGGTCATCTCAAGATTTGGGGATGTCCGGCCCACGTCAAGAGACTACAGGCGGACAAGTTAGAGGCTAGGACCATAAGTGCTCATTTTATAGGATATCCTAAAGAGTCATTAGGATACAATTTTTACGTCTCAGAGGATCACAATGTGTTTGTGAGCCGTCATGCCATCTTCTTGGAAAATCAGTTTATCCTTGATAGAGGCAGTGGGAGAAAAATTGAGCTTGAAGAGAAAGTCTCTGAAAAGCAACGAGTCATGGATCCTATTGAACCCATTCATAAAGAGCCAGTACACGATGTCCCTCGACCACCTCGTAGATCTAGTAGGGTCTCCCATCCTCCCGATAGATACTTAGGTATACTAGAAGAGGATACCGAGGAAATGTTCCTAGTGGGAGATAGGGATCACATACAGGATCCCAAAACCTACAACGAGGAGATATCTGATATCGATTCCGAGAAATGGCTGGAAGCTATGAAGTCAGAATTAGACTCCATGCATTCCAACCAAGTCTGGACCTTAGTAGACCCACCAGAAGGTATTGTACCTATTGGATGCAAATGGATCTACAAAAGGAAGATAGGTTCGGATGGATAGGTAGAGACCTATAAGGCAAGGCTTGTGGCGAAAGGGTATAGTCAACGCGAAGGCATTGACTATCAGGAGACCTTTTCACCTGTAGCCATGCTGAAATCCATCCGAACACTGCTTGCCATTGCAGCATTTCATGATTATGAAATCTGGCAGATGGATGTGAAAACTGCTTTCCTGAATGGATATCTTAATGAAGATATCTATATGGAACAGCCTTTGGGTTTCACTTCCAGTGATGGAGATCACAAGGTCTGCAAGCTGCAAAGGTCCATCTATGGACTAAAGCAAGCATCTCGGAGTTGGAACACTCGTTTCGATGACGCAATCAAAACGTTTGATTTCATCAAAAACGAAGAGGAATCGTGTGTTTACAAAAAGGTTAGTGGGAGTGCTGTCGTTTTTCTCGTACTGTACGTAGATGACATTCTCCTGATTGGGAATGATATTCCCATGCTAACCTCGGTCAAGGTCTGGTTGTCAAAAGAATTCTCCATGAAAGACCTTGGGGAAGCATCCTATATTTTGGAAATAAAGGTCTATAGAGATAGATCTAAAAGAATGCTTGGCCTTTCACAGAAGATGTACATAGAGGAGGTGCTGAAGAGATTCAACACATGAGCAAGATTTCCTATGCATCGGCAATGGGAAGCCTCATGTATGCCATGCTGTGTACATAACCTGATATAGCTCTTGCTGTGAGTGTCACAAGCAGATATCAGTCGGATCCAGGCAAGAAGCACTGGATAGCTGTGAAAGAACAGTCTTAAGTACTTGAGAAGAACTAAGGACATGTTCTTGGTCTTTGGGAGAAGATCAGAGTTGAAGGTAGAAGGATGCACACATATTGATGATAGAAAGTCTACATCAGAATATGTGCAATTGTGATTCAGTAAATTGGAAGAGTTCCAAACAACCGATCATTATAGATTCTACCTTAGAAGCTGAATGTTAAGCCGTATCTAAGGGTGCAGTAGAAACCTTCTGATTAAAAGTTAATTGCAGAGTTAGGTGTAATGTCATCAGATGCCATAACACTTTACTGCGATAACATTGGCACCATAGCACTAGCTATGGAGCCATGGTCTCATCAGAAGTCCAAGCACATAGAGCGGCGCTTCCATTTCATACGCGACTATGATGTAGAGGTGCAGAGAGTAGACTCCGCGGATAATGTGGCGGACCCGTTCACTAAGCAGCTGAGTCAGCAAAAGACTGAAGCCCACCTTGAGAAGATGGGCCTAAGATATATGACCAATTGGCTTTAGTGCAAGTGGGAGATTGTTAGATGTATGCCCTAGAAGCCAATTTGGCTGACATATTGTTGATTCTAGGGACATAATTTTGTACTTGACTATTTATTATTGAATAAATAAAAGGCATCTTTTCATTCATATTGTTTATGTGTCTATGAATCGTCCAAGGAATTAATAAGATGATGATACATATTCTCAAGAGTTGAGAATTTGAGCCATGTATCATTGGTGATTAATTTCTAAATGCTCCTGATCAATGGATCATCACAAGGACGGTGATCGATCCGATCAGTGCACAGATCACTTTCCCTCTGGATAGACGAGACTTGAGTCCACAGTGTAGTGACACTGAAGTGATAGTGCAGGTGCTTGTTAGAGAACAAGGGTACTGAGCGTGACCAAGACAAGAAGTCACTTGGATGTCTATCCACTCGTCAGTGACTTGCTTGATGTTGCAGTAGTGTGACTGGTCCTTTGACCTGCGGTGCTTCGGCTACTCACAGTGAGGTTATTGTAGTTTGACTGCACACATACATGGTCTCTAGCCATATGGGTCCATGCAGTGTAGATTGGCTGCAGTAAGTTCACTGTAGGAGTAGGGTATGCACCTACAAGGAATCTATCGACCTTGATAGAAGAGGAGAGATCCTATGTGATTTGTTAGACTGAGTTCTAAGACCTTGGCCAGGGCAGTAATATAAAGTGGAGAAAGAGTTTTCCACTATCGAACTCAAGTCGAATAAATCTTGACATATGACAGACGATGGGGTTTGACGAGTTGTCCATGACCTCCGTCCTGTAGGGATCCACGATAGTAGGACTGTATCACACGTTAACTGCACCTAGAGGTTCATCATTCCATTCTGCTGGGTAGCCACTACATGCTGCTAGGTGTCACTGGTGGATGGTGGGACTCATAGGGATTATCTTGATAATCGATAAACTCTAATGAGTTGAGTTGGAATCGTTCCAACCCATTGAAAGGAGTTTTCAATGATATAGTGATAGAGATCACAATATATCTCACTACCAGTCAGAATAGAACCTATGGGGTCACACACACTAGAAGTATTGACCGATCCGATGGTTGAAATCGTGATTAGAAATCACAAGTAATCAATTTGATTGATAAGAAGTTGAAGAAGGAAAGGAAATTAATTAATTGGACTTGAAACAAGAGTCCTACTTCGAGTAGGATACCTAGAGTCCTAATTGGATTAGGACTGGGAATCCTAGTTGGAGTAGGACTGGGATTCCTACTTGGAATAGGATTCCTCAATCCTAATGAGATTAGGAGTTTTGAATCAAAATTGGATTCCTACTTGGAGTAGGATTCCTAGAGTCCTAATCGGATTGGGACTTTGGATTCAAATTAGAGTCCTAATTGGATTAGGACTAGAATTAAACGAATCCTAATTGGATTAGGATTTCTTAAGTCCTAATTAATTATTAATCTAATGAATCAACATGACTCCTAATTGGATTAGGATTGAAGAGTTCAATTGAGTCATGGTTCATTCAAGTCCTAATTGGATTAGGACTAGCATAGATTGAACCCAATTTGGCTAATCCTAATTGGATTGGGATTAAACCATGAGAGAGGCACCTAATCCTCTTTGGAAGAGGATTAGGTTAACCAAGTAAGAGGGACATCAGCCCCTCTCCACTTGGCTAGGGCGACATGAAGAGCTAGGGCCGGCGCCCCTTCTTTGGTAAGTTATCATGGAGCTCCTAATTGTTAGGAGCTCCACTCACTTTAAAAGGAGGACTAGGGCCGGCCCCCCTCAAGGTTGAATCCTTTTCCTCCTCTTCAAGCCGTGGCCTCCCCTCTCTTCTCCTCTTGGTTCAGCCGCAAGCAAAGGGAAGAAGATCTCCAAGTGTTGGCGGCCTCCTCCCCTTCCCTTCCTTCATCCAACGCAAGGAAAAGAAGAAGGCTGCGAAGGGCTTTGATCTTCTTCCTCTTCTTCATCCTTCTTCTTCCTCCTCTCAAGTGCAATCAAGAGTTGATTGAAAGAGAGGACATCAGCCATCAAAGCTATCTCTGCAAGGGAGCTAGCACCCCGGTGAGATAGAGAGCTTGGATCGGATCCTGCTTCGTGTGGATACCCGTAGAGGCCGGACGTTTGAACGGCTTAAAGTGAACCCTCTTCCAAAAACCACGAATTCAGATTTGCGGTGATCATCTACCCGCGCAAGGTGAAGATCTGATCTTCCTAATAGTTTTTAAAAGCTTTAATTCTTACCTAATTACGAAAGGTCTCGAAACAACGTTCATGCGATGAACGTCGATCCCGCACATGCCTCTTCCGCTGCCATCTGATTTAATCTTTGAAATATCAGCGGCATGGGCGGGTTCCCAACACAAGCATCCTTTTAGATCTATCCCTATAGACCTTTATTCCCAAAATATAGGATGCTTTCCCAAGGTCTTTCATGGAGAACTCTTTTGATAACCAGACCTTGACCGAGGTTAGCATGGAAATATCATTCCCTATCAGGAGGATGTCGTCCACGTACAGTACGAGAAATACGACAGCACTTCCACTAACCTTTTTGTAAACACACGGTTCCTCTTCGTTTTTGATGAAATCAAACGTTTTGATTGCATCATCGAAACGAGTGTTCCAACTCCGAGATGCTTGCTTTAGTCCATAGATGGACCTTTGCAGCTTGCAGACCTTGTGATCTCCATCACTGGAAGTGAAACCCAAAGGCTGTTCCATATAGATATCTTCATCAAGATATCCATTCAGAAAAGCAGTTTTCACATCCATCTGTCAGATTTCATAATCATGAAATGCTGCAATGGCAAGCAATGTTCGGATGGATTTAGCATGGCTACAGGTGAAAAGATCTCCTGATAGTCAATGCCTTCGCGTTGACTATACCCTTTCACCACTAGCCTTGCTTTATAGGTCTCTACCTTTCCATCCGAACCTATCTTCCTTTTGTAGATCCATTTGCATCTAATAGGTACAATACCTTTTGGTGGATCTACTAGGGTCCATACTTGGTTGGAATGAATGGAGTCTAACTCTGACTTCATAGCTTCCAACCATTTCTCGGAATCGATATCAGATATCGCCTCGTCGTAGGTTTTGGGATCCTGTGTGTGATCCCTATCTCCCACTAGGAATATTTCCTCGGTATCCTCTTCTAGTATACCTAAGTATCTATTGGAAGGATGGGAGACCCTACTAGATCTACGAGGTGGTTGAGGGACATCGTGTACTGGCTTTGTATGAATGGGTTCGATAGGATCCATGACTCGTTGCTTTTCAGAGACTTTTTCTTCAAGCTTAATTTTACTCCCATTGCCTCTATCAAGGATAAACTAGTTTTCCAAGAAGATGGCATGACGGCTCACAAACACATTGTGATCCTCTGAAACGTAAAAATTGTATCCTAATGACTCTTTAGGATATCCTATAAAACGAGCACTTATGGTCCTAACCTCTAGTTTGTCCGCCTGTAGTCTTTTGACGTGGGCCGGACATTCCCAAATCTTGAGATGACCAAGACTTGGTTTCTTACCATGCCATATCTCATACGGTGTGGTAGGAACGGATTTAGAGGAAACTCTATCTAGTAGATATACTGCGGTAAGTAAGGCATCTCCCCAAAGAAACATAGGTAAATCAGTGAAGCTCATCATGGACCGGACCATATCCAATAGAGTCCGATTTCTTCTCTCTGACACCCCGTTGAGTTGAGGTGTACCCGAAGGAGTCTATTGTGAGACTATGCCATTGTCCTTGAGATAGTCCCAGAATTCTTCACTAAGGTATTCTCCTCCTCGATCTGATCGAAGAGCCTTAAGAGGTTTCCAGTTTGTTTTTCTACTTCATTTCTGAAACCTTTGAACTTTTCAAAAGATTCAGATTTGTGTCTCATAAGATACACATACCCATACCGTGAATAATCATCGGTAAAGGTAATGAAGTACGAATAACATCCCCTGGCTTGCACATCGAATGGGCCACACACATCTGTGTGTACCAGGGTAAGTATTTCAGTGGTCCTCTCCCCATGTCCTACAAAGGGCAATCTAGCCATTTTTTCTTGAAGACAAGACTCGCAAACTTGATATGACTCGGAAGTCAATGAGCCGAGAAGCCCATCTTTATCCATTTTGTTCATTCTGTCCTCTCCAATATGGCCAAGCCTGAGGTGCCACAAATATTTTTGGTTTATCTCATCTCTGGATCTCTTGGATTCTTTGGCACTCACTTCTTGCTCAGACATATTTACAGATACATTCATATGCAAATGATAGAAACTGTCAATCATAAAACTACGTGCGACTATTTTATTTCTAAAATAAATAGAACAGCAGTCTTTGTCAAATGTAAAAACATGACCTTCCTGTGCTAGACATGAAACAGAAATCAAATTTCTGCTAGCAGCAGGTACATAATAGCAGTCTCTAATAAACTAAAACCAGACGGTAGTCACAGATGGTAGGTGCCCACAGCCACAGCAGCAACTTTTGCTCTGTTGCCAACCCGAAGGATTACCGCACCTTCCGCTAGCCTTCTACTTTCCTTTAGACCCTGCATGGTAGTGCACAAATGAGCACTAGAACCAGAATCTATAACCCAACTAGAAGTAGAAGAAACTGTTAGATTAGTTTCAATTATGAGTAAGTCTATACCTTCTGAAGGTGTGTCATCTTTCTTATTCTTTAGGCTCTCGAGGTATGAAGGACAGTTTATCTTCCAGTGGCCGTCGACATTGTAGTGGAAACATTTTCCTTTGTCATTAGCCTTTTTCTTTTGAACTTCCTTCTTTGGCTTCATGTCTTTCTTCTGCTTCTTAGCAGGCTTCTTTTTCTTCCAAGTAGACTTTCTCTTGGAACCAGAAGTTAACTCAGCAGCAAGGACATTGCCCCTTGAACCTTTCAAGGCTCCCTCAGCAGTTACCAACATATTTATCAGTTCAGTCTTAGTGCATTCAATCTTATTCATGTGGTAGTTTACTATAAACTGACCAAATGAATCAGAAAGGGATTGAAGGATCAGATCTACTTGCAATTCCTTGTGCATGTTCATACCGAGCTTCTCAAGCTCCTCTAGGTCCTTGATCATAGTCAGACCGTGATCATGAACAGACTGCCCCTCGCGCATCTTTGCTTTGAAGAGCCTCTTGGACACTTCAAAATGAGCTGTGCGACTCTGCTCACCATACAACTCTTGCAGGTGTGCTAGTATATCCCTAGCAGTTTTCATATTCTCATGCTGGCATTGGAGTTCATTGGACATAGATGCCATCATATAGCACTAGACTCTAATGTCATCATCCATCCACTTTTGATGCATCTCACGCTGAACATCAGTAGCACGTGTTGGTAGTGTGGGGATATCTGAATCGAGTATGTAGCCTATTTTCTCATAGTTCAAAATAATTTTGAGGTTTTTTAGCCAGTCCTTGTAATTGGTTCCAGTCAATCGGTTGGTCTCAAGAATACGAGTCAAAGGGTTTGAGGCTGACATTATGATCTGTAGAGAGTAAAGATTCTAGTTAGACTTTTGTACTTGATCCTTAATCTGTTCTAAGGTCTTTTAGAACAAATGTACCTCCCACTATTTTCTCGAATCCCTTACACTCTCCTGGTAAGAAAACGGAAATCCTACGCGATTAGGATTTCTAGTAGGTACTGCGGTCTCACCAATCTACATGGCACCTCACCTAACAGTTATTGGTGACACATAGATGGATAAGTGTACAACTCTTGTACAATGCTTCTTAAGCATGTGGCAGTGCAACTTGGTCTCTAAGCCATGAAGACCTCACCTAACAGTTATTGGTCCCATTTCTTAGTTAAGTTAGACCCACCGTATAACCGTAGAAATAAAGTCGTCATTGGGTCCTCACCTAATAGTTATTGGTGCCCAACCCCACCTTTATCCTACAACATCTCATGTCTATAGAGAGGTCCAGCCCCCCGATGCAACTTGCCCACTGTATCCAGCCGAGACAAATCAACATCAGAAAGACCTTAGCAGCTCTACTATAGTGGAAGACCTATTGACTTAATATTGGTTAATCAGGTCTTAGTGTTTGCAACTTGAGCTCTTCATAAGAGATAATCGAACAATTGGCCAGGTAAGCAGGTGAGAGGCTCCCCTTACTCAGAGAGTAAGGTCCTAATTAAGTAACCACCTTTCATGCTTTCCTAGACACCAATTAGATCAATTAATCTAATATGACTCGCTCATGTTGGTTCACTCTCGACTTAATTGAGGAGGTTTTAATTTAGGTCTCAATTGGGTTTGCTACATCACATGATGCGCAGGCGTGCAAGATACGTTAGCTGTGTAGCGTAGGTAGGAGCGAGACATATAGGAAGGTTTAGGTCAAAAGGTTTCAATGGGTGCTTCAACCGTGGGTCCATTTATTCACCGGTTATAAGCTAGAACTTCCTATCCCCACGAAAAAATGGCTTTCTTATAATCCTAGAGAACTTCCCGAAGTTCTTCGGTGCAGGATCTGACTCCTCCGATGAAGAAGCTCCGGGAGGGGAGGGATGTCGGCCTTGGCAGCACCAGAAGAAAGATGAAAGTTCCGAACCAGCAATTTTCCGCTTTCTTGCCTTATTATGTGACTTCATCCATCGGTGGAGGAATCTTGCATCAAGAGCGACCTTTTCAAGTCCTTGTGAATGGGCAGAGCCAGGTGCTCTTATTTTACGACGGTAGGGACGATTGCTTCAAAGAAATTGTTGGAGTTACCATTTCCATCTAGCACTAATATGATTGATTGGTGTTAAAAAAACCTCCTACCCTGTTGAAAAAGAGACAACTCCCTGCTCCTCTTCTTCGTATGAAATAGTAGTGCCTACGATCCAAAAATGAAATGCCACTCCTTCTACCTTCTAATAAATTCGGAGACTGGTGATGTGGACAAATAGGCATCCCTTAAATCCAGTGCTATTGACTCAGCTGCTCTTTCTGAACTTCGTTCGTGAAGGAACTGGACTTTTGATGGGCCAGCCCTTTTTTATGCGCCGCGAAGCGAATGGGCGCTGTGCCGTGAGAGGCTCCCCTTTCTAAACCTATCTACCCCGCTCTCATTCACATCACATGCAAACGGCACATCACAGGCAGTTATAATCGCAGCATCAAATAAAACCAAATTTTAAATAGGTGATGATCATGGATTCTAATTAGGTCGTATTACAAGCACATGCACGTCAATCGATCAATTAGTCTTCAACTCTTGAATTGGTTCCAAGCCTCCTTGATTCGATCCTTAATCAACTCTTGATCCCATCACCATCAACCGCTTAGATCGCCGTTCATCTCATGTCTTGTCTTCAACTTGATCGTTGACGTACATCACATCACAGAAATACAACCAGATGTAAAATAAAAATAATAATAAATTACATCCTCTTTTAGGAGGCACGCAGGCCTCTCAAAACATCAAATAAGGTGCATGCAAGCATCTGAAAAATTACATGACATTACAGATCACATCGCAGGTCATTACATTTGATACCAAAAGGGTTTGAATCCTATGATCATCACCACATGCAGCAATTATAATTTTCAGATCTGAAATCTAATTGATTATCTCATGACATAGGTTGCTGATCATGCTAATCATGATTCTAAACTTTGTAATCCCATTAACAATGCAATTAGAATCATCTTTTTATCACATAAAAATCAGCATGCAAAAATCAGCACCCTAGAAAAATCTACATACAGAAAATTTTCAGCATGCATAATCATTTAAATTTCAGATCTAATAAGCCTATTAATAATTAATCCTTACCTTAATCTACGATGCCTAGGCTCTGGTACCACTGTTAGAAATCCGCCCATGCCACAAAAAAATTTCAAAAATTTCAGATGCAGCGGAAGAGGCATGCGCGGGATCAACCATTCATCGCATGAACGTTGTTTAAAACCGTTCGTAGATAGATAAGGATTAAAAACTTTTTAAAAATATTAGAAGATCAGATTTTCACCTTGTGCGGGTAGATGATCACCGCAAACTGATGATCGTGGTTTTTGGATGAAGGTTCGCTTGAAGCCGTTCAAGTGCCCGGCCTCTACGGGTATCCACACAAAGCAGGAACCGATCAAGCTTCTTTGTCTCCCCGGGGTGCTAGCTCCCTTGCAGAGACAACTTTTAATGGCTGATCTCCTCTCTTTCTTTCAACTCTTGAATGTGCTTGAGAGGAGGAAGAAGAAGGATGAAGAATAGTAAAGGAACAAAACCCCTGCAGCCTTCTTTCTTTTCCTTGCGTTGGAAGGAGGAAGGGAGGATGAAGAGGCCACCTTTCTTTTTCTTCCTTTGCTTGCGGCTGAACCAAGGAAAGGGGAGGAGAGGGGGCCACGAATTGGAGAGGGAGAGGGCTTCAATGATACCCTAGGTCAGCCCCCACGCCTCCTCTTAAATAGCATGTGGAGCTCCTACTTTGTAGGAGCTCCTTGATAAACTTCCAAGAGGGGCGCCGACCCCTCTTCTTTGCCGCACCAAGCAAGGAAAAGGAGGAGGGGCGTGTGCCCCTCCTTCATGGTTAACCTAATCCTCCTTTAAGGAGGATTAGGAAGGTCACTCATGGTTAGGTCCTAATCTAATTAGGCTTGGACCAAGGGTGAACCAATTTGGGTTTAATCAAGGTAAGTTCTAATCCAATTAGAACTTAATGAACCATGACTCAATTGAACCCTTCAATCCTAATCCAATTAGGAGTCTTGTTGATTCATTAGATTAATAATTAATTAAGACTTAAGAAATTCTAATCCAATTAGGACTTATTTAATTTTAGTCCTAATCCAATTAGGACTCTAATTTGAATCCGAAGTCTTAATCCGATTAGGACTCTAGGAATCCTACTCCAAGTAGGAATCCAAATTTAATTCAAAACTCCTAATCCAATTAGGATTTTAGGAATCCTACTCCAAGTAGGAATCCTAGTCCTACTCCAAATAGGATTCCCAGTCCAAGTAGAAATCCCAGTCCAAGTAGGAATTCCTAGTCCTAAACCAATTAGGACTCTAGGAATCCTACTCCAAGTAGGACTCTTGTTTTAAGTCCAATTAATTAATTTTCTTTGTTCCTTCTTCAACTGTTTATCAATCGAATTGATTACTTGTGATTCCTAATCACGATTCAACCATCGGATCGGTCAGTGCTTCTAATGTGTGTGACCCCATAGGTTCTATTCTGACTGGTAGTGAGATATAATGTGATCTCTATCACAATACCATTGAAAACTCTTTTTCAATGGGTTGGAACGATTCCAACTCTACTCATCAGGGTTTATCGATCATCGAGATAATCCCTATGAGTCCCACCATCCACCAGTGACACCTAGCAGCATGTAGTGGCTACCCAGCAGAATAGAAAGATAAACCTCTAGGTGCAGTTATCGTGTGATACAGTCCTTCTATCGTGGATCCCTACAGGACGGAGGTCATGGATAATTCGTCAAACCCCTTCATCTGTCATATGTCAAGATTTATTCGACTTAAGTTTAAGAGCCGAGAACTCTTTCTCCACTGTGCAATCTGCCCCGGCCGAGATCTTACGAACTCAGTCTTATAAATCACATAGGATCTCTCCTTATCTATCAAGGTCGATAGATTCCTTATAGGTGCATACCCTACTCCTACAGTGAACCTACTGCAGCCAATCTACACTGCATGGACCCATATGGCTAGAGACCATGTATATGTGCCGTCAAACTACAATAACCTCACTGTGAGTAGCTAAAGCATCGCAGGTCAAAGGACCAGTCACACTACTGCAACATCAAGCAAGTCACTGACGAGTGGATAGACATCCAAGTGACTTCTTGTCTTGGTCACGCTCAGTACCCTTGTTCTCTAACAAGCACCTGCACTATTACTTCAGTGTCTCCACACCGTGGACTCGAGTCTCGTCCATCCATAGGGAAAGTAATGTGTGCACTGATCTCATTGGATCGATCACTGTCCTCGTGATGATCCATCGATCAGGAGCGTTTAGAAATTAATCACTAATGATACATGGCTCAAATTCTCAACTCTTGAGAATATGCATCATCATCTTATTAATTCATTGGACGATTCATAGACACAATAACAATATGAATGAAAAAGATGCCTTTCATTTATTCAATAATAAATAGTCAAGTACAAAATTATGTCCTTAGAATTAACAATGTGTCAGCCAGATTGGCTTCTAGGGCATACATCTAACACAACCTATCTCTTAAGGTTTGCTTTAGTCTCACATTAAGGAAATAGCTCAAACCAGGTTCTCCTCACTCATATCTAAATCTAAATCTAGTAAATCACTGTACTCCTTATTAAGGAGATAGTTCAAGGAATTATTGTTGTTACACAGTTTGGTTGCAAATTCATTGATCTCCAGAATACAATAAGGTATCATGTCCTTTAGGTTAAGGAATTACTTGCAAATTCGTATACTTGCTTCCCACCTCTATAATCAATGTTGCTTCGTGAGAGGGATTAACAATTTTGACTATTCAATATGGTGGCATACTTGAGTTTTGCGAGGTCTCACCTAGATAGAGGAACTCTACGAAGTTGCTCCCTATCTTAGTAGCCTTATATGTGCTATGTGCAACCTCGCTCGTATTTGTGGATAAATTTTGAGTACCAAGAAATATCTATTTTCCATTTGAAAAGCACTATATCTGCTTGAATAAACCCTCTATAGTACTTGCGGACTCTTTTCTAGCTCTAAGATCGATATGGGACATATACCTTATACCATTTATAGCTGTGTATAGAAAAGAGATAACCATGACACCCTTATGGTAAATATATAGTGCATGTTTACATTCTTATGACATTCAGATCATAAAAACCTTTTCATAGGATAACTTACCCTAACAAATACAATTGTTTAATATAAGCAATTATCTTGTAGGATACCTAAGTAGTGAAAGAAAGCTTGTAGTTATATGAAAATTTATCCAATGAATGAAAAATACCTTTTATGTTATCCAAAACCAATGATCTAAGCAAGAAGAACTACTAATCATGTCAAATTCTCCCATGCTTTATGCATACATGTGCTAACTATTTTGTGAAGAATATAGCATCAAAATTCATATGCATAAAACTATGAAGGATAACAACTTCTACTTGATATATGGATTATCGTAACATAAGAAAAGCCTCACTTTGTATTTGCACCACATCCTGTTCAAACGTAAAGGTCACATGGCAATGCTTGAGGAAGGTTGAATAATAGTTAAGGGCTTTAGTTGAATGATAGTTATTGACCTTGTACAAGGCGAACCCAGGCAATGGAAGTAGTTACGGAGAGGTTAGGATGAGAGAAGTGAAGTAAGATGATTTAAATACTAAAATTGACTGCCGCAACCATCAAGAAAAAATGATCGGTGTAGTGTTAACTGAAGAAGATAGTTGTCAATGTTAGAAGGAGATAGCTATCTAGTGGTTAAGAAGAGGATGTATAAATATCGATTGGGATGAGAGCACAAAAGTGCGATCCACACATCACTTAAATTAGCATTATTGCTAACAAATAATGATAACAGTGCCGCATTAATATTTTATTTTTGTGGGGTGCAGGTGATCGTAAATCAAGTTAAAATGCGCATCGGGTCCAAAAATATGCATCACCGCAGGTGACCAGCCAACCGCATGGGTCGACCCCAGTTGCACACTAGGAGGAGGTCAAGTTCAGCCGTCTACTTCGTCGCAGCTTCAGTCTTCTGCAAGCCGGCATCTATTCAACGTCTCCGCCTGCGTGGAAGAAATGAGCATTCTCTTCTTTCCCCCATTTCAAAGGCTTTTGGAGTTCATCCCAGCCGTCACCCCCGCATCATCTGCCACGTCCGAAGATCCTGCATCCAGCTTCTCCCAGATCTAGGTTCCGTGCGTCCATGAAATCCCAGCATCCAACGCATCTCAGAGCCTCCAGCTATCATCCCGCGAGCATCTCCTCATGTGATCAGCTCCCAGCGCCCTGTGATCATCCCGTCCGCTCATCCCGTTCATCTCACGAATTTGACTCTGCATCCCAGCCAGCTTCCGTGATCAGCTCCCTTCACGCGTCCGGAGATCCCGCGGCCAGCCGGGATGTATGCTTCGAACGACCCCCCAACCTCCCAACGTCCTGAGATCCTAAGCTTCTGTTATCAGCTCCCAGCGTCCGTGAAGCATCCTCCCACGCGTTCCAGCTCCAGCACATCATCCGAGTCCGATCCTCCTGCAATCCAGCATCCCGTGTCCGTGTGATCTTCCAACGCATCATCCGAATCCCAGCTCTCTCGAGATCCCAGCTTCTGTGATCAGCTCCCAGCGTCCACGTGCAGCTCATCATCCCACGAAGATCCCGTATCCAAACTCATCCTGCGGCCAGCAGCCCATTCCGCGTCCGAGCCCCAATCTCGTCTGCGATCGGCCTTCTCGCATCCGGGATACTCAGCATCTCCACGTATCCCGTGGGAGGAGCTGGTCTTCATCGCGTGCGAGAAAGGGGGGAAGGAGGCTGGTTATCTGGGCCATTCGGGAAGAAACAGGAGCGGCCACTCCCATTCGAAAAAACAGAGAAGGGAAACAGAGCGCACTCTGTTTCCGAAAAAAAGAAAAGAAAAAAAAAAGAGAAAGAAAATGAAAGGGGGATTAATGTTTTCAATGAGTGGCTAAAGTCCTAGGAAGGGTGATGGAGGAACCTTTGATGTATTGCTCTTTGAAGTAAACTCTAAACTTTTGCTTTCAATGATTTATATTTATTGATATGTTCTTGATCCATGCGTAGTTATTTCATAGATAGATCTTTAATGGATTATGATTATTGATATATGGATTGCTTTAGTATTTGATTCGTCGTAGATGTAGAAAGCACGATGGATGCTTAGAAATTGAGTTCATATGTTCATGAAACATATACCATGATTAGATCTATCCTACATTTAATCTTTAATCAAGAACCATAGAGTTTATTCCTTGGATGCAATATCATCAAGGGGGATTCCAGATCCCTACCATCTTTATTTCATTGAATTTTGTTTATTATTCTTTGCATTTAATTTCTGAAAATCAAAACATCATTTTAATCCACAAATTTATTGAATTGATTAATCTGAAATTATACTAAATAATCTCATATATATTTCGTTCCCTGAAGATTCGACCTCGGACTTCCGAGAATTTACTACTTGTGCGATTCTCCTGCACTTGGGAGAACAATTTTATTTTTGCATCAAGTTTTTGGCGCCGTTGCCGGAAAACGGCTGATTTATTAGTATAATTTTAGATTTTATTAGTAGTTTAGTAGTTAGTCTTTTTCTTTCGAAAAAAAAATCTTTACTGCTGTTTTTTTATTCCCTGCACAGTCTGCATCAAACTCTGATATCAAAGTAATTAACCGTCTGATTGAACTCAAATTTGGTCGTCAGGTGCAGGACCTGTGTTTCTTTCATCTGAATGGTCTGATTTACATTCTGAGACTTTTAAGACCATTAGCTTAATACGAAACCTTGCTGCTTTCTGTTTTGAATTTTCTGCATTTAATTGTTTTTAGAATCAGAATTTTATATCTTATTAACCCTTGTTGCTAATTGAAAATTTAAGAAAAAAAAAACTTTAAGAAAAGATAAAAGGTGATTATTCAAAAAATTAAAAAAAAGAAGAAAAAAACCTAAAATTTCAAATTTTAAATTTCAGAATTCAAATTTCAAACTTCAACTCATAAAATTTTTTAAAAAAATAAATAATTTGCTTGATCACCAATTCAATGAAATTTAATGTCATGTCATAAAATATTAAAAAAAAATCTCTTAATTGTTGCATATAGTATAAGGCATCAGCATAAAATATTCTAAGGGCTGAACCCATTTAAAAAGATAAGGTCGGGATTTCATCACTCGTCCTTAGCCCAAAAATTACCCCATTGCATAAATATCCTAAGCTTAATTAAAATCAACTAGACATTGGCCCCTAAGGACATTCGAGCTCAATAGGACGAAGACCACCGAAAGTTGCACCAATTTCGCTCTGTGGCTTAGTTGATGTCTAGGCAAGCTTTGTCCCTATAAGGGAGACAGTTCATCTGTTCGAGGCAAGTGGGTTTTAAGTGGGACCTTTGCAAATACATCGTGACCCCTCCACTTACCTGGGAGCTTACCTGGTCAACTCGGTTCATTAGACCGGATTGGAGGCTTAGGTGCCCTCTTCAAACCAGTTAGGAGCTGTCTAGAAATTTAAGAAAAACATTAGAAATTGAGGTGTAATGTTTAGTTGCATGTTTGATTGTGAATAGATTTTTGTTTTAGGGTGTAGTTTTAGGGTATCTTTAGTTGGTACTTACATTTATATTTATATTTTTTTAAAAAAATATAAAAAAAATTAAAAAAAAATTAATTAAATTTTGTATGCTAGGTTGGAATAGGGATGACACCGGTCGATTAAGTCGTACAACTTTAGATCATCCCTTAGGACACATCCTTGAAATTCCTTCTCAGTATCTCACACCTTGTGAGATGGCAAATTTTCCTGATGATGTAGGAAGTCACCATGGTGATGAAGGTAGACCCCCAGTTATGACACTTCGACAATATTTACATCCCACTAGGACTAGTCAACCTTCATGCATGATTATTCCTGAAAATGTAGGACACTTTGAAATCAAACCAGGAGTAATTCAATTGCTGCCAAAGTATCATGGAATGAAATCCGAGAACCCTTATCTTCATCTTAAGGATTTTGAGGAAATTAGTATCACATTTAGAGTGCCAAATATATCGGAAGATGTCCTTAAATTGACCTTGTTTCCTTTTTTCTTAAAGGATAAAGCCAAAACATGGCTGAACTCCTTGAGACCTAGATCGCTAGGAACATGGCATGACATGCAAAGAGAATTCTTGAAAAAATTCTTTCCCGCACAAAGGACTAACTTTTTGAAAAGGCACATTAGTAATTTCCAACAAAAAGACCATGAAACATTTTATGAATGCTGGGAGAGATTTAAAGATTTGCTTCTCTCTTGTCCTCATCATGGGTTTGAAACATGGAGAACCATTAGTTTCTTTTATGAAGGGTTGTCTCCACAGTTAAAACAATTTATAGAGACTATGTGCAATGGTCTATTTTTGGAAAAGCAACCCGATGAGGCATGGGACTATTTAGACTCTCTCGCAGAGACTGCACAATTATGGGATACAGGGGATAGAGTGAATAAACCTTTGCCTAAGCCTACTAGCATTCCACACGGGGGCCTTTACAACCTTAATACTCAGGATGATATTCAGGCTAAAATAGCAGCCCTTACTAGGAAGGTAGAGGAAATTGAACTTAGAAGGATTGAACCTGTCAAGACCGTAGAACATAACAGCGAGTGTTGTAGGATTTGCGAGATGCCTGGCCATCTCATCACTGATTGCCCCACAATACCCGCATTCAAGGAAGTCTTGCACGATCAGGCCAATGTTATGAATACCTATCAAAATCTTTCAATAATCCTTTTTCGGGTACTTACAACCCTGGATGGAAGAACCATCCAAATTTCAGGTGGAGGCATGACCAATCTCAACAAGTGTATAACCCAACTCCTCCACCTCCGCAACCTAATTATGTACACGCACCCTCTCAAAAATCCAGTCTCGAAGAAACTTTGCAATCTTTCATGCAAGGTCAAGCTAAAATCAATGATGAATTAAGAAATCAACTGACAACGCTGACCACTGCTTTAAGTGCTTAAGAGAAAGGTAAGCTACCAGCTCAACCACAACCTAATCCTCAAGTCTATGGCGGTAGCAATGCATCATCATCAACTTTGCATAAAGAACAAGCAAAGAGTATAATAACTTTGCGAAGTGGAAAGATTATTGACCGACCAGTTCCAGAACAAACACAAGTCATACCTGATTCTGACCCTCCCAAGACAAAAGAAAATGATAATGAAGAAACTGAAGCACCAACATCTACTGAAAAAATTGAATGTCCTTTTCCTGCACCATTTCCACAAAGATTAAAGCCCTTGCAAAAGCTTGAACCAAACTCTGAAATTCTTGAGCTTTTTAAGCAAGTAAAAATTAATGTACCTCTTCTTGATGCAATCAAACAAGTGCCTTCCTATGCAAAATTTTTAAAAGATTTGTGCACTGTCAAACGTCGTTTAAATGTCAAGAAGAAGGCATTTCTGGCTAAAAATGTGAGTGTAATTTTACAGCATAACATTCTTCCTAAATATAAAGATCCAGGTTGCCCAACTATCTCGTGCATCATTGGCAATTTTAGGATTGAGCGAGCATTGCTAGATTTAGGAGCGAGTGTGAACTTGTTGCCATATACGGTATATGAGCAACCCGGTTTGGGTGAGTTGAAGCCAACAAATGTGACCTTACAGTTAGCTGACAGATCAGTAAAGGTTCCTAGAGGGATTATCGAAGATGTGTTGGTCCAAGTAGACAAGTTCTATTTTCCTGTCGACTTTATCGTACTGGACACACATCCGGCTTCCAATTCACCATCTCAGATTTCGGTCATCTTAGGACGTCCATTCCTTGCAACTTCTAATGCATTGATCAATTGTAGGAATGGTGTCATGAAGCTTTCTTTTGGCAATATGACCTTGGAACTGAACGTCTTTAGTATAGGTAAACAACCCAGTGATCATGAAGAAAGTAAAGAAGTTGAATGGGTTGAAACCAGTGCGGAAGAATATCTGTTAAAAGAAACATTTACTGAATCGGCCGACAATGGTTTGATAGATTGGTGTTCTGAAGGTACTGCTGATGATGTGGTCTCACCTGTTTTTAGATAATTCGAATGTCATGATGGTCAATGGGTGGAGACCAAGAATAGAGAAATTTGAACAGTTGCCACCTCGAAAAGCAAAGATAGTACCATCCCATGAACAAACACCTAAGCTCGAGTTGAAACCTTTACCGAAGGAACTCAAGTATGCCTTTCTTGGATCCGAGGACACATTTCCTATAATCATCTCATCTGATCTGGATCATGCCCAAGAAAGAAAATTACTTGGTGTTCTAAAGAATCATAAGGGAGCTTTAGGATGGTCTATTGCCGACTTGAAGGGGATTAGCCCTTTAATTTGCACGCACCGGATATATTTGGAGGACAATGCCAAAACCACAAGGCAAATGCAACGCAGGTTGAATCCTACAATGAGAGATGTGGTTAAAGCAGAAGTCCTCAAGTTGCTTGACGTGGGTATTATTTACCCAATTTCCGATAGCAAGTGGGTGAGTCCTACTCAAGTCGTGCCCAAGAAAGCAGGTCTGACGGTAGTCAAAAATGATCAGGATGAACTAGTTCCAACTCGTGTTCCGACGAGTTGGCGTATGTGTGTTGACTACCGAAAATTGAATTTGGTCACTAGGAAAGATCACTTTCCCCTATCCTTCCTAGACCAAGTTTTGGAAAGAGTTGCAGGACACAAATTCTATTATTTTCTCGATGGCTATTTCGGGTACTACCAAATCGAAATTTCACCTGAGGATCAAGAGAAGACTACCTTCACTTGTCCTTTTGGCACATTCGCTTTCCGTCGGATGCCATTCGGGTTGTGTAATGCACCTGCAACATTCCAAAGGTGTATGCTTAGCATTTTTGAAGAAATGAACGAAAAATTTTTAGAAGTGTTTATGGATGATTTCTCTATTTTTGGCTGTGGAGTGATTGATTAAAACCCTATTTGATTTTGATGAGCTCAAAGCATTTGAGTATATTTCTTGTTTACTAATGAATTCAATTAAGTGTTTTCAGTGAAAATCTTCTCTAAGTGTCTCTAGACTTGGTTCATAGTATTTTGGATAAGTTAAGAAGTCAGCTTGAACCAAAGTCTGAGACTCGAGTCAACTCCAGAGTATCACGAGTCGACTCCAAGCGTATCAAGTTCACTGGCACGGGCTCGAGTCGACTCAGGATCGGTACGAGTCGACTCCGACTGAGAACAGACAGACGAACAGAAAGCTTCAATTCAAAACCTGTCAGCGAGTCGACTCCCGAAGTGCGCGAGTCGACTCCAATGTTTACCGAGTCGACTCCGGAGAAGTATGAGTCGACTCCAAGGAGTCACAGGCAGAAAAGTCAGAGAGCAGTTTTCGGGTCTGAGATTCGAGTCGACTCCAGTGGAATGCGAGTCGACTCCGATGGTTGGCAAGTCGACTCCAAAGAAAGTGAGAGTCGACTCTCAGAGGAACACAAGGAAAAAGACAGAAAGCATTTTTCGGACTCTGAGATTCGAGTCGACTCCCGCAATACGCGAGTCGACTCCGAGACTCCGCGACCACAAAGAAGACAGAAGACCAAGTTACTGCCTCTGAGATTCGAGTCGACTCCCAGACAGCTAGAGTCGACTCCAAGGCAGCTTCACATCAAAAAGGCAGAAGACCAAGTTTCGGAAACTGAGAGCCGAGTCGACTCCGAGGAAGTTCGAGTCGACTCCAAGACTGGACGAGCCAAAAAGACAGAAGATAGGGAGTTCGGGCTCTGAGCGCCGAGTCGACTCCCAGGATTGACGAGTCGACTCGAGTGGACCAAATTCAAAAATAAATCCACGGACTCCATGGAATGGGCCGACTCCGAGAAAGCCAAGTCAGCTCCAGAAGTTGGCGAGTCGACTCTGGGTCAAGACGAGTCGACTCCCAGTCGCGAAGGCAACTTTAATTCAAATCTGGAACAGTTGCCGAGTCGACTCCGGAAAAATATGAGTCGACTCCCGCTACAGACGAGTCGACTCCTGATCGCGCGAGTCGACTCCAACCTACCAACGGACACATTGTCAGGCTATGCAGAATGTGCAGAACGGGCAGAAAAAGGTGTCTAACGGCTAGTTTCCGTGGAGGTTGGTTTAAATAGCCACAGAAGACTGTAGCAAAGCAGAGAACAACCATTCCACTCCAAGTATTCAAGCATTCAATCTCTGCAACCTGTTCTTCAACGAAAAAAGAGGGAAGAGCTGCATTAACTGCATCCACCTACATCTTCCCAGCAATTAAAGAATCCTCCTCCTGCATTCAAGTCGACTACACATTCAAGAGGAGACCAGAAGTTTAAGAAGCCATTCCTCTTCTCCAACTTAAAAGCGTTTGAGGGCTTCTAAACTCTTTTCAGATTATATTGTTTTCCATCTGCTTTTGAGGAGCTTAGTTTTCTGTTTAACTATTTTATTTACAACTTGTATCTGCTTGGTTCAATCGGAGGATTGAATCAAGGGTATTGAGGTTGGTTGGTGAGCCGAGTGTAAAACCAACGTGTGTAAGGGTTCGATTGTGATCCCGGAAAAACAATCGGGGTGGTTCTAGTCGGTGAGCCTGGGAAAACCGACCGAGTTCGTTGTGAGCTCGTAAAACAACAAGTTTGGTTGTGAGCTTGGAAAACAACCGGCTGTAATCCAAGGGGGTTATAGTGAATTCCCAAGTGAGACTTGGAGAGTGGACGTAGGAGCAAGGGTTAGCTCCGAACCACTATAAAACTTGGTGTTTGTGATTGATTGTCTCTCTTCTTCTTCCTCTCATATCACTCACAGCACATAGCAATTAATTAAACAACTTGCAATAGTTTTAATTAGTCATTCACAACGTGTTAAATAGCTAAATTATTTTAAAACCCAATTCACCCCCCCTCTTGGGTTGTCTATCTGGGCAACATTGGCGATTCTTTTGATGATTGTTTATTACATTTACAAGCAGTCTTAGCTCGATGCATGGAAAAGAATTTGATACTGAATTGGGAGAAATGCCACTTCATGGTGCCAAAGGGAATTGTCCTAGGACATATTGTTTCATCGAAGGGCATGAAAGTTGATAGAGCTACGATTGACCTAATCGTCAAGCTACCTGCACCCAAGACGGTTAGAGATATTAGATCATTTTTGGGTCACGCCGGATTTTATAGGAGGTTCATCAAGGACTTTAGTGTCATAGCTCGACCATTATGTAACCTCCTATCCCTTGATACACCATTCAATTGGACTGAAACCTATCAAGAGGCATTCGAAAAGTTGAAGTCTATGCTTAGCACTGCACCCATCGTGCGACCACCCGATTGGTCATTACCTTTTGAGATCATGTGCGATGCTAGTGACTATGCGATAGGAGCTGTCCTAGGACAACGCAAGGATAATAAGCCATATGTCATTTACTATGCAAGCAAAATTTTAAATGATGCTCAAATGAATTACACCACCACCGAAAAGGAATTGCTTGCAGTAGTATTTGCATTAGACAAATTTCGCTCTTATATCCTTGGTGCTCCTATTGTTATCTTTACGGATCATGCAGCGTTAAAATATTTACTGGATAAGAAAGAGGCTAAACCACGCTTAATACGATGGATACTTCTACTCCAAGAATTTGATATCACTATCAAAGATAAAAAGGGAGTAGAGAATGTGGTTGCTGACCATTTATCACGGCTAGTTTTTAATGATTCGGTGCCACAGTTGCCCATCAAGGACTCGTTCCCTGAAGAGCAATTGTTTGCACTTTCTACTATGCCATGGTATGCTGATATTATAAACTTTCTTGTCACTAACCGGATGCCGGAGCATTGGGGATTAAATGATTAGAATAATTTCTTGCATGAAGTAAGAAATTATTATTATGATGCTCCTTATTTGTTCAAGTATTGCAATGATCAAATCTTTAGAAGATGCATTCCGGAGCATGAGATACAAAGTGTACTCTCTTTTTGTCATGCCAATGCTTGTGGAGGACACTTTGCATCTAAGAAAACGGCAGCTAAAGTGTTGCAATGTGGTTTTTATTGGCCTACACTATTTAAAGATGCCCACGAGTTCTGTAGGACATGTGACCCATATCAACGTGTTGGAAGTCTAACTCGTAGGCAAATGATGCCTCTTCAGCCCATTACTGCTATTGAAATTTTTGACATGTGGGGCATCGATTTCATGGGCCCATTCCCACCGTCTTTTGGATATGAGTACATCTTGGTTGGTGTAGAGTATGTGTCCAAATGGGTAGAAGCTGTGCCTTGTCGAACAAATGACCACAAACCAGTTTTAAAATTTCTTAAAGAAAATATATTTTCTAGGTTTGGGATGCCCAAGGTCATAATTAGTGATGGGGGAAAACATTTCTGTAATAAGCCTTTTGAGAACCTATTACGAAAGTACGGTATCACTCATAGAATTGCAACTCCTTATCACCCACAGACTAGTGGCCAAGTAGAGTTAGCCAACCGGGAGATTAAACGAATTTTAGAGAAAACGGTGAATCCATCACGCAAAGACTGGTCTTTAAAACTTTCTGACGCATTGTGGGCTTACCGTACTGCTTATAAAACTATTCTTAGTATGTCTCCGTATCGGCTAGTCTATGGAAAAGCTTGTCATCTACCTGTTGAATTAGAGCATAAATCGTATTGGGCCATTAGAAAATTGAACTTTGAATTGTCAGATGCTGGTTTAATTCGAAAATTACAATTAAGTGAGTTGAATGAAATTCGTCGGGATGCGTATGACAATGCTAGACTTTGCAAAGAACGAATGAAAATTAGACATGATAAATCAATTCTAAGAAAATCTTTTGAACCTGCACAAAAAGTTCTTTTGTATGACTCTCGCTTACATCTGTTTCTTGGAAAGTTACGATCAAGATGGACAGGTCCTTTCATTGTAAAAACTATTTTTCCACACGGGGCAGTTGAAATTGAGAATCCACAGGATGGTAAAATTTTTAAGGTGAATGGCCACAGATTAAAACCTTTTCTTGAAAATTTTGCAGATGAAGAGGACTCCTTTTTCTTGGGGGAGCCTTCTTATGACTGAGCTAGACGACAAAGGTATGTGTATATAGTTAGAATTATATTTTTTCTTTTATTTCTAGTTTTCTTCTTATTTTGTAGGTCTTCTTTTTTTAGAAATCAACAGCTCAAGGTATTCTTCTTCTCTCCAATATTCTTTTCTCTATTGTTTCTCACATATAGTTTTCTTGCATTTTTTTACATTGAGGACAATGCAATGTTTAAGTTGGGGGGAGGGAAATATTTTGCAAAAAAAAAAATATATTTTTGCATTTGATTTATTCTATTACTTTCTTTTCTGAGCAAATGCACATGTATTTTCATATTGAGTTTGTGCAACTATTAAGGCAAGGAACACATGCATACTATGATTGATCAGAGACCTATTATTAGATCCCCACACGTGTACTTAATGACAATAGAAAAGCTTCAGGAGTTCATATTTGTTAACTGCATTTTTGTTAGCCTTATCCGTAAAAGAAGTACGAGTATCCTTGTTCGTACCATAAGGTTCATGATTTGGTTTTCACATAAAGATAGAGGTTGAATATCCCAGTTAGATTACTTAGGTGCCTTATGATCCGACCTTGGTTGACCTATAGTCACGATGCAGTCACATATATAATAAAAATATATATATGGTTCAGTCTATCTTCTCTTTTCTTGCATTATTGTAAAAAAAAAAAAATCCTTATGATGACAAGTCTGGCCTCGTGGCGTAGTCTGATTCGAGTAATTAAGCCCGAGGGGTGTTTCACCTAATGTCTTGAGCCAACTGGATCGGGGGTCATTGGCTGAAAGCTCGCTACATGGATCTTACTAGAGCCTAATGGGGTTGGACCATTGTAATCGTCATATGTGTTTAAAAATAAAAATAAAAATAAGCATGAATAGGGTTGGTTGGACTAAACCCAGTGACATGTGGTAATGACTGGTTTGACTCCATTGTTTTGGATCTCTGTGTACCCAGATTGTTTAGTTGGGATTGATAGCTCTTTTTTTATATGCGAACCATTCTTGACAAATTTAGACAACAAGTGATATTCTAAAAATTTGATGGATCAGGTTCTAATAAATTGTAGAAAATACTTGTGAACTTGAGTAGTGCACCTAAAACTCAGGCGGTGCCCTGTTGTGGTGGAGGTATTAGTACTCTGAGAAAGTCATGCGGTTTGATGCACACTTCACTTTTATATTTCCTTGCTTTGACGGTTGCCATACTTGAAAATATATGTCAATTAATTACATGTGTATTAGCTTAGGGTTTATTTTTATTAGAATCTCATGTCATATAATTCATGATGTTTGTGGGTAACATCCCTGAAAACCCTCACGAGACAACACTCGTCCACTAAGGTAACCTAGGGGTTTAACGGCTTGTTGCACGTGCTAAGTGCAATCGTGATTCCTACGAAAGTGAGTACATATCTTAGTTTTATGTCTTTAGCTTCAATAAAAAGTCAAAGGTTAAACTACACATTTTGTACTCTCATTTTATTATTTGCTCATTAATTGCTAGAGACTAGCAATAAGCTAGTTGGGGGGTGTGATGAGAGCACAAAAGTGCGATCTACATATCACTTAAATTAGCATTATTGCTAACAAATAATGATAACAGTGCTGCATTAATATTTTATTTTTGTGGGGTGCAGGTGATCGTAAATCAAGTTAAAATGCGCATCGGGTCCAAAAATATGCATCACCGCAGGTGACCAGCCAACCGCATGGGTCGACCCCAGTTGCACACTAGGAGGAGGTCAAGTTCAGCCGTCAACTTCGTCGCAGCTTCAGTCTTCTGCAAGCCGGCATCTATTCAACGTCTCCGCCTGCGTGGAAGAAATGAGCATTCTCTTCTTTCCCCCATTTCAAAGGCTTTTGGAGTTCATCCCAGCCGTCACCCCCGCATCATCTGCCACGTCCGAAGATCCTGCATCCAGCTTCTCCTAGATCTAGGTCCCGTGCATCCATGAAATCCCAGCATCCAACGCATCTCAGAGCCTCCAGCTATCATCCCGCGAGCATCTCTGCGTGTGATCAGCTCCCAGCGCCCTGTGATCATCCCGTCCGCTCATCCCGTTCATCTCACGAATTCGACTCTGCATCCCAGCCAGCTTCCGTGATCAGCTCCCTTCACGCGTCCGGAGATCCCGCGGCCAGCCGGGATGTATGCTTCGAACGACCACCCAACCTCCCAACGTCCTGAGATCCCAAGCTTCTGTTATCAGCTCCCAGCATCCGTGAAGCATCCTCCCACGCGTTCCAGCTCCAGCACATCATCCGAGTCCGATCCTCCTGCAATACAGCATCCCGTGTCCGTGTGATCTTCCAACGCATCGTTCGAATCCCAGCTCTCTCGAGATCCCAGCTTCTGTGATCAGCTCCCAGGGTCCACGTGCAGCTCATCATCCCACGAAGATCCCGCATCCAAACTCATCCTGCGGCCAGCAGCCCATTCCGCGTCCGAGCCCCAATCTCGTCCGCGATCGGCCTTCTCGCATCCGGGATACTCAGCATCTCCACGTATCCCGTGGGAGGAGGGATCCATCTCAGCTGGTCTTCATCGCGTGCGAGAAAGGGGGGGAAGGAGGCTGGTTATCTGGGCCATTCGGGAAGAAACAGGAGCGGCCACTCCCATTCGAAAAAACAGAGAAGGGAAACAGAGCGCAATCTGTTTCCAAAAAAAAGAAAAGAAAAAAAAAGAAAGAAAATGAAAGGGGGATTAATGTTTTCAATGAGTGGCTAAAATCCTAGGAAGGGTGATGGAGGAACCTTTGATGTATTGCTCTTTGAAGTAAACTCTAAACTTTTGCTTTCAATGGTTTATATTTATTGATATGTTCTTGATCCATGCGTAGTTATTTCATAGATAGATCTTTAATGGATTATGATTATTGATATATGGATTGCTTTAGTATTTGATTCGTCGTAGACGTAGAAAGCACGATGGATGCTTAGAAATTGAGTTCATATGTTCATGAAACATATACCATGATTAGATCTATCCTATATTTAATCTTTAATCAAGAACCATAGAGTTTATTCCTTGGATGCAATATCATCAAGGGGGATTCCAGATCCCTACCATCTTTATTTCATTGAATTTTGTTTATTATTCTTTGTATTTAATTTCTGAAAATCAAAACTCATTTTAATCCACAAATTTATTGAATTGATTAATCTGAAATTATACTAAATAATCTCATATATATTTCGTTCCCTGAGGATTCGATTTCGGACTCCCGAGAATTTACTACTTGTGCGATTCTCCTGCACTTGGGAGAACAATTTTATTTTTGCATCAGATTGTAATCCTAAGAAGTGGCCTCAAACCTAAAAATTTTGATTGACATTATAGAAGGTTCCCTCATGGCTAACGCCCACTATGCTGCTTAGCACCTTCCAAATAGGCAACACCTCCTAAACTGCTAGTGCCTCTTGAAAGGTTTGCAACTCGTCGCCTAAGTAGTCTACAAGTTGGATGGCTAGTTTTGTTCGCCAAAAGGATGACACCCTCAACACCTCAGGAAACAGCAAGGGATTGGTGGAATTCTAGGGAACCAAGGCTAGGTGGCTGATTCAATACAAGCCTTGACTTGATTTTTATAGCAACTAGAACAGATTGAACAATCAAGGATTGAAGTGGCCAATCTTCATGGACAGAGCAAGGAATCACAAAGTTCAAGAAAATATCACCACGTATCTTGAGGGATCCTCTAATCGTACTAAGGCCTTAAAATGGTAAAAGGAGATGGAGAAGGCAGTCACATCCATAGGTTGCATTGATCAAGAGAAGGTCCGTTTGATGATCTACTAGTTGCAGGGGGGAGGCATGAGATTAGTGGGAAGTTGTCAAAAGGTAGTATTATTTGTAATAAATAGTTTTGTTGGTTGGTTAACTGGTTACATTTTATTTATGAAATGGGTTAGATTGGTATTATTCTGTATACGGCAAAATCATTCTATTCAATCTAATAAGTACCTTATGTCAGAATTGAGAAATGCTACGGCTGAGGGGGATTTCGAGTTAAAATATCCCACTCAATAGCTGGTCGCCAACATCCTTCCTTCTTTGTAAGTTGGTTCCTCCTCATATGAATCTGAAAGCAGTCTTTGGTACTTAAGTAGCATACTCAATTTGACTTGTTGAGACTTCACTTTATATGGCACATAAAGGGCGAGGGACTATTCGACATTTGCATTATTAATTAGTTGGCAAGTCCGGCCTTCCTTGAATAGGCTTCCACTATCAAAGCCTAGGTATTCAAGCTAGTCCGAGAAAGAGAGGTCATCCAAGTCTGAATAATATAGGAATAAGAGAGCCACCGAGTCCTCACTAGACAAAGAATTTGCTCTTTAGTGTTGAGATATGGAGTTAAGATTATTCCAACTATTACCTTTTCTTACATAGTGAAAATTAACTTTAAGATGCTTAGTTCTTTGCTTGTGGAAAGCTGGATCAGATGCTATATGTATGACACTTTTATGTTATCACAAGACATCATACTCTTTAGCGTGAGATTTTGAGTCTTGCATTTTTATTGTTTCACCATCAAGGCACCTAGAAAATAAATTATATTCTATGAACATGATATATTGAATATATGACAAGGATGGAATATTGGAATATTTCTACTGACCGGTCATGTCATATAGGCCTGTCCAATCCAAGACAAGAATAAATCACAATGATGTACTCAGGAAGGTGCTCGAATGATAATGTAAGTCTTCATTACAGATAAATCTTTTGAAGTGGTTTCTGTTGGAAAATCATTTGACTTTGTTGTACACCATCGAGGCATAAGATAAGCATTGATCGAATGAAGATTGAAGTCATACTGGAAATGCCCCATCCTTCAACAGTTCGATGATGGAAAAGCTGGAGGTAGGGCTTGCTTAATTGGATACATGGAATTAGGATCTCTCTCGCATGCAAATCTTTCTATTGAAAAAACCAACGAAACTTCTATGTTCGTTGGTAGGAGCAGCGGAATCGGGATGATGATTATTTTTTAATAAAAAATTAGAAGAACAAGAATAAGAATATTTAGACCAAAAAAAAGAACAAATGGCAAGAGAAAGATATTTTATATAGATGGAGGAAAAAACTAACGATGTGGAAAATAAGATAGAGATTTTTTACAATGATACTATACAACAATTTTGAAAAGGGATGTGCAAGCATACTCTATTTTTGTCTGATTCTTGTGTTATAATGGCACCACTCATTTCTTTTGTTGTACAGAAGGGATATGTTTTCGATACACACTCATTGGTGGGATCGGATAGGAAACTTCTATAAAAGATTTTTCTACTAATTCATCATACTTAAAGTCAGTCACGGCGTGAGGTGCCTCGCTCGGAATAAGAATGAGAATCAGTGTCATGGTGGTGCCAAGAGCAGTCTTTTTATTAAGAGTCTAAGATAGTTCTAGCGCAACTTGAGATTTCAGAACCTTATCCACAACTCACCTGATGTTCTGAAATAAGTCACCAAAAGTTTTCTATTCCACGGCATATTATTTCTTCCCTAGATCCTATTAATAATATATTTTTTGTACCTTCTAATACTTCTTTTTAAATTTTGAATCCCTCATGTTTTTTTGTGTTTGTGTGAGAGCTCCTTTGTGTATTGATTTGTAATATGCTTACCATGTTCAATTTAGAGTCGTTTGACCAGAATCAATCGCCTATGCTTTCAAAAGGGCAGCTGCTACAATGGAGATTTCATTCCATCTCTATCTATGTCATTTCAAGATATGAAAGACAATTTTTAAGAGTTTGACTATATAATAAAAAGGCAAAGGTTGGTTGGGCTAGAAAGTCCAAGTCATGAGATTGCTTTGCTCTTCAGAAGATATTATGAAACACTTGTCCCACCCACTATGTAGCGATGCCTCTACCTGATCTAAAGCTATTGGATAATGGAAAGACTTGTTCTTGCACCTTGCCCTTTCTGAAAAGCTAATAAAAAATGACGTTCCAGAGGCACCTAGAGATCAAAAAAATTTGAAGAAAAAACAAGATGTTTTCTTTGTCCCTTCCAGGCAATCGCAAAATAAAAAATGGTTGACATATTCAAGATAATTATTTATTTACAAAATACCGTCTCAATTCATCTTATTTCATCAGATCCGTGATGTGATATGAGGGGCCAGTCATTGGTGGGGGAGTATAGCAGAAGTTTGATGACTTGATCCTGCTGGAAATTGTATCCTAAATGTCAATCGTCAGCATATTGATGATTGGATTTTGTAAATGAATTGACAAATTAATAAAGTGTTATTTGGCATTATTCATCATTTCATCTTCAAATGAACTCTTATATGATGAAGTCCTTATGACTTATGTTATGATAAAGGAGGATTTATCTTTGAGTCCTTAAACTTGTTCGCGACCAAATGATATATTGTTACTAGGATGACAACATTATCGAGATTAGATCGTTGTGTGATATATACGTTGGTTGTCCTCACTGTACTTTAGTACCAGACTACCTGAATTTCTAATTCAGTGATGGAAGGTCATTGGGTGTAGTCAAGTACTTGCGTAGTCAGTTGTGAGTCAAGATGGAATTGACCCCTCCTGGAAAATAGGAGATAATGTCTTGTGATTAATTTAGCAAAACCTTGGCCAGGATAATCCCAGTGAGGAGTCACGGAATATCTAAAGTTAATCACATAATGGATGTACTAATTATAGGGTTGACAGTGAGCTCTAAGTCATCCTGGCATTAGGAGTCAAAGGGATTGAATTATACAGTAACCATAGTACAGGGTTCCAGAATATTTGCTTCGCATATATTCGGCCTATCCGGACGTTGGGTACCATTGCTAGATTGTGGAGTGATTGAGCATTTTCCTAATTGATTTTGATGAGCTCAAAGCATTTGAGTATATTGTATGTTATACTAATGAATTCAATCGAGTGTTTCAGACAAATATGTGTAAATTTCTAGTTAGGTGTCTTGAGCTTTGGTTCAAAATAATTTGGATAAGTATTGGACTCAATTTGAAAAGTCTGCATTCCCGAGTCGACTCCGGAAGATTACGAGTCGACTCTGAGAGGTTTAAAGGTTCTGGCACCAGCTCGAGTCGACTTCGGTATTCTACGAGTCGACTCCGATTGAGAACAGTCAGATAGACAGAAAGAAAAGTTTCAGACCCTATCAGCGAGTCGACTCCAAAAGGTTTCGAGTCGACTCCGATGCTTGCCGAGTTGACTCCTGAGGGTTCCGAGTCGACTCCAAAGGATAACAGACAGAAAGACAGAACGATGGATTTTGGATCCTGTTACCGAGTCGACTCTAGAAAGTTACGAGTCGACTCCGACGTTTGGCGAGTCGACTCCTAGTTTTGTCCGAGTCGACTTCCAGAGGAAAGCAGTCAGAAAGGCAGAGAGCCAATCTCGGAAACCCTATGAACAAGTCGACTCCAAGAGTTCCAGAGTCGACCCTCATATCAGCCGAGTCGACTCCAACAAAGTGCGAGTCGACTCCGAGACAGATCAGCTCAATAGACAGAGAATCGGTTTTTCGAACTCTGAGAACGAGTCGTCTTCCGAAGATCTCGAGTCGCCTCTCAAGAGAGCCGAGTCGACTCCAAGAAAACTCGAGTCGACTCCAAGAAAACTCGAGTCGACTCGAGGAAGAAAAACTGAAAGATGGGTTTCTGGGACCCTGAGAACGAGCCGACTCCTAAGTGCCCGAGTCATCTCCAGATGTTGGCGAGTCGACTCCAGGTTTGGTCCGAGTCGACTCCAGGACGGACAAGTACTTTAATTCAAATTCTGAACAGTGGGCGAGTCGTCTCCAGTAAAGCATGAGTCGACTCCAGCAAACGCCGAGTCAACTCCAGATCGCACGAGTCGACTTCGATCCCAATGGATACATTGTCAGGATGTGCAGACGGGATAGAACGGCTCCAAATCTCTCTCTAACGGCTAGTTTTCGGATGAAACCACTTAAATAGCCAGAGTGAACAGTAGAAGACAAGAAGAGATCCATTCAATCTGAGCATTAACGCATTTCAACCACCAAGAGCTTCAAAAGAGTAAATCCAAGAAAAAGAAGGAAGAAGAGCATTCAACTCATTCCAAAAAGTGCTTCCTTTGCATTCAAGGCTCCACTACTGTCCTTCAACCTTCAATGCTTTCAAGAGGACACTCAGAAATCGAGAAGTCCCTACTTTTCCATCTAAAATCTGTTTGAGGGCTTCTAACTTTACTTTGTTTATATTGCTCTCACATCTGCTTTTTAGAAGCTTTCTCTATGAACACTTAAACTTTGTCTTTCTTACTTGATTCAATCAGGGGATTCAATCAAGGATTGTAAGATTTGTTGGTGAGCCCGAAAAAACCAACTGGGTTTGATTGTGAACCCGAAAAAACAATCGGGTAGTTCTAGTCGGTGAGCCTGTGAAAACCAACCGAGTTCGTTGTAAACTCGTGAAAACAACAAGTTGGGTTGGGAGCTTGTAAAACAACCGGCTGTAATCCTAGGGATTATAGTGAACTCCCAAGTGCGGCTTGGGGAGTGGACGTAGGAGCAAGAGTTGGCTCCGAACCACTATAAACTTTACTATGTTTGTATTGGCTGATTGTCTCTTTCTCTCACTTCACTCACTGCATCTAGTAAACTAACTAATCTGCTTACAATAGATTTAGTTAATTACACATTATACTTTTAATTTATCAAGATTTAATTAAAACCCAATTCACCCCCCTCTTGGATTGTCTCCTTGGGCAACAAGTGGTATCAGAGCAGGTGCTCTCATATCGATTGGCGTTCCAATCCTAAAAGAGTAAAAGATTAAGATGACAACCCCTTTTGGATCTTTCTTTAGTGAGGGGCAATCCACCAATAGGCCTCCATTATTCAATGGAACCAACTATACCTATTGGAAGGCTAGAATGAGGATATTTATCCAAGCCCAAGACTATGACGTTTGGGGCATCAAGTTAATTGGACCATATATTTCTTCTATTTATGTTGATAACATTGCTATACCCAAGCTTGAAAAAGATTGGGATGAAAATGATTGAAGGAAGGCACAACTAAATGCCAAAGCAATGAATGTTCTTTATTGTGCCTTGGACCCTAATGAATTCAATAGAATCTCTAGTTGTAATTCTGCAAAAGAAATATGGGATAGACTTGAAGTGACCCATGAGGGGACAAATCAAGTCAAAGAATCGAAAATTAACATGCTAGTTCACAAATATAAACTATTTAAAATGGAGTCTAATGAAACCATCTCTAGCATGTTCACAAGATTTACTGACATTGTCAACGGCTTGAAAAGCCTTGGCAAAAGTTATGCTAACAGTGATCTTGTCAGAAAAATTCTTTGCTCCTTACCAAGGTCATGGGAAGCCAAGGTCACGACAGTCCAAGAAGCAAAGATTTGAACAAGCTGCCACTCGAGGAGCTTCTTGAATCTCTAATAACGCATGAGCTCACAATGAAACAACACAGCGAGAAAGAATCCTCCCATAAGAAAAAGGTAATTGCTCTCAAATCTACTTCTTCTAACAAAGATCTTTCTTGCAGTAGCAGCAGTGAAGAAGAAGAAAATGATGAAGATGAAGAAGAGGCTCTCCTTGTACGGAAATTTAGAAGATTCATCAATAGGAAAAAGTCCTTTCATAAGAGGAGAGTTCCCTCAAATTCCTTCAACAAGGATAAAGGTAAAGAAAGAGAAAGTGAGGGAAACGGATGCTATGAATGCAAGAAGCCTGGTCATTTCAAAGTCGACTGCCCCTTGCTGAAGAAGGGCAACAAACACAAGAAGAAGAAAGCTCTTGTCACCACATGGACTGACTCTGATAAGTCATCATCATCACCGGAAGAAGAACAAGAGGAGAAGGCTAATTTCTGTTTTATGGCAAACGAAAATGAGGTAATATCTGAAACTCATTTAGACTTTACCTTTGAAGAATTGTATGATGCCTTTAATGAACTAATGGATGAATATAGAACACTAAACTTTAAAAACAAAGAATTAAAGCTAACTAATCAATCTTACATTCATAAAAATGATAAATTGATTAAGGATAAGGACTCTATAGTCAAAGAAAATATAGAACTTAAAACAAGGAACCAATTGCTAACTCAAAAAACTGATGTCTTAATCAAAAATAAAGAAAGACTAACTAAGAAAATTTCAGAACTTAAAAATAGTAATCATACTTTAAAAGATAATTCAATTACTAATGTTAAATCATTGAGTGAAGAAAACTTGAGATTAACCAAAGAACTTCAAAAATATAAACCTATTGTAGAAAAATTTACCTATAGCTTTGAAAAACTAGAAATGATCCTTAATAGTCAAAGAGCTGTGTTTAATAGAGCTGAGTTAGGGTATAAGCCTAATAATAAACAAAAATTGCTCAAAAACTTCTTTGTAAAAGCTGGTGAAAGTAAAACTAAAAATGTAACTTGTTATTATTATGGTAGAGTAGGACATAAAGCTAATATATGTAACCATAGAAAAATAGAAGCTAAAAGAATGATTAAAAAGATTTGGGTTCCAAAAGGAACCAACATAACTAACCTTGAAGGACCCAAGAAAACTTGGGTACCTAAGATTGTATGATTTCTTTATGTAGGAGTGTCTTGCAGCCAAGCTCAATAAACATTGTTGGTACTTGAATAGTGGCTGCTTAAAACACATGACGGGTGACAATGAGCAATTCTTCACCTTAGAGTCAAATAAAGGAGGTGCGGTGACTTTTGGAGACAATAACCAAGGTTACTTCATTGGTATCGGTAAAATACAAATCACACCTTCAACCTTTGTTGATAATGTTCGGTTTGTTGATGGTCTTAAGCATAACTTACTTAGCATTAGTCAATTATGTGGTAGAGGTTTTGATGTTCTGTTTAAGCCATCTTTATGCATCATAACCAACTCAATTGACAATAGCTTAGTATTCAAAGGAGTAAGACGTGACAATGTTTATGTAGTAGATCTTGAAGATCTTGCCCAAAATAGCCGCTGCTTAGTAGCTAGTGATACTAAAATCAATAATGCAAGTTGGTTATGGCACCGTAAATTAGGTCATGCAAGTATGGATACACTATCTAAATTAGTTAAAAGGGATTCTGTGATTGGTTTGCTAAAACTAAAATTTGAGAAAAATAAAATTTATAGAGCATGTCAATTTGGCAAACAATCTAGAAGTTCTTTTAAATCTATAAATTATGTCTCTACTACTAGACCCCTTGAGCTACTTCACATGGATCTTTTTGGACCAACTAGGACCACAAGCCTTGGTGGAAACAAGTATGGTCTTGTCATTGTAGATGATTTTTCTAAATACACATGGGTCATGTTTTTAGCTCATAAAGATGAAGCATTTTCAATATTTAAGAAATTCCATAAGGAAGTGACTAATGCAAGAAATGCTTCAGTTATAGCTATTACAAGTGATCATGGAACGGAATTTGAAAATCATCTATTTGAAAAATTTTGTAGTAAAAAGGGGATAACTCATAATTTTTCTGCTCCTATGACTCCATAACAAAATGGGGTGGTTGAAAGAAAGAATAGAACCCTAAAGAAAATGGCTAGGACTATATTATGTGAAAGTGATCTTCCAAAGCACTTTTGGGGTGAGGCTATTAACACATCATGTTATATACTAAATAGAGTTTTATTGAGACCAATTATAAAGAAAACACCTTATGAACTTTGGAGAGATAGAAAGCCCAAAGTAAATTACTTTCATGTCTTTGGTTGTAGGTATTTTATTCATAATAATGGCAAAGATAATTTAGAAAAATTTGATTCCAAATCTGATGAAGGTATCTTTTTGGGATATTCTACATCAAGTAGGGCATATAGAGTGTTCAACAAAAGAACCGTTGTTATTAAAGAATCTATTCATGTTGTTTTTGATGAGACTAATGATTCTTCCTCCAGCAAAAAAGTAGCTTTTGATGATGATGCAGGAATACTTGAGGAAAAGATGGATCACATGACTCTACAAGAGGATGAACCCAAGCAAGTTGAAGAAACTTCAACAAGCCAAGAAGTAATTGCCGAACATGGGATTACAAAGGCTTGGAGGTATGCTCACGGTCACCCTAAAGAATTAATCTTAGATGATCCATCTCAACCTGTTAGAACTAGAGCCTCTCTTAGAAACTTAAATAATCATCTTGCATTTGTTTCACATTTAGAACCTAAAAACATTGAAGAAGCTGAAAGTGATGTAAATTGGATAAATGCTATGCAAGAGGAACTTAACCAATTTACAAAAAATAAAGTATGGAACTTAGTTGAAATACCCTTTGAATACTCAATAATTGAAACTAAATGAATATACAAGAATAAACTTGATGAAAATAGAGTTGTGGTTAGGAACAAGGCTAGACTAGTAGCAAAGGGCTATAATCAAGAAGAAGGTATAGACTTTGATGAGACTTTTGCTCCTGTGGCTAGATTTGAGGCAATTAGATTGTTACTAGCATTTACATGTTACAAAGATTTTAAATTATTTCAAATGGATGTAAAAAGTGCTTTCTTGAATGGGTATATTAATGAGGAGGTTTATGTAGAACAACCTCCTGGTTTTGAAAATCATCAATACCCCAACCATGTTTACAAATTAAATAAAGTACTTTATGGTCTAAAACAAGCCCCTAGAGTATGGTATGAAAGACTTAGCAAATTTCTATTAGACCATGAATTTTCTAGAGAGAATGTAGATACAATCCTATTTTTGAAGAAGAAAAACAAAGATATGTTAGTAGTGCAGATTTATGTAGATGATATAATTTTCGGTGCCACTAACAATCATCTTTGCGAAGAGTTTGCTGAATTAATGCAGAATAAATTCGAGATGAGCATGATAGGAGAATTGAACTACTTTTTCGGACTTCAAATCAAACAATCTAAGGAAGGAATCTTCATCAATCAAGCTAAGTATATCAAGGAGATGCTTAAAAAGTTTGATATGGATGGAAACAAGTCAATCAGCACACCCATGAGCTCATCATGCAAACTAGACAAAGATGAATCAGGCAAGTCAGTAGATCAAAAGCTGTATAGAGGTATGATTGGATCACTATTATATCTTATAGCAAGTAGACCTAATATCATGTTAAGTGTTTGCATGTGTACTAGATATCAATCTAATCCTAAGGAATCACACCTAATTGCAGTTAAAAGAATTTTTAAGTATCTAATAGGAACAAAAAACATAGGTTTATGGTACTCTAAAGAATCAAGCATAAATTTAGTAGGGTTTACAGATTCTGACTTCGTTGGTTGTAAATTTGATAGAAAAAGCACCAGCAGGTCATGTCAATTCTTAGGAGAAAACTTAATTTCATGGTTTAATAAGAAATAAAACTCGGTTGCATTATCTACGGCGGAAGCCGAATATGTTGCTGCTGGAAGTTGTTGTGCTCAAATTTTATGGATCAAGCAACAACTTGAAGACTATGGCATTAAACAAGATAAGATTTCCATAAATTGTGATAATACAAGTGCCATAAATCTAACTAAAAATCCAATTCAGCACTCAAGAACTAAACATATTGAGATAAGACATCACTTCATAAGAAATCATGCATTAAATGGTGATGTGATGCTTGAATTTGTTTGTACTGATGATCAAATTGCTGACATCTTCACAAAATCATTAAGTGAAGATCGATTTTCTACTCTTAGAAGAGGGTTAGGAGTGATTGACCCATTCCTTTGATTATATCCCTTCATTCATTTATCTTGATCATTAATTTACGGTTGATATAGCATTCCACTTCTATGATCATCAAATCATTCCTTGAGATTTAAAGATTACCGTATCCCTCTTTTGGCACGATATTAACTGAGATTTTGGTTATGTGCCAGAGTTAGAGTCGACTCGAATGAATGCAAGAGTCGACTCGAGGTCGAGTCCACTCGAGTAATGAGTCGACTCGCGCATATTCAGGAGTCGACTCGAGGTCGAGTCAACTCGCGTCTTACTGGAGTTGACTCGAGGTCGGAAATTCATCTTTTAACCCTAATCGAAATATTTTTTTCCAAACTTTCTTTTCGGCCGTCACTGTTCAAAAATCCCAGAGTCGTCTCCTACCTCGTCTCCGACCCCATTCCTCATCCTTTCCCCCATGTTTCTTCCCTTTTTCCGTCCTTCCATTCGTGTTTAGGTCAAAAATGCCTAGGAAAGCCGTCATTCTGAGCCGGAAGAGACCTCTCACCACGAGCGGCGCCGAGAGGTGGTCCAAGGCACGGAACGAACCCGTGAGGCCACCACCTCCGGTTCCTTCTCCACCTAGACCGATTCCCTTGCATCCGTGTGTCGGGAGGGTTGTCTCCACCAGGAGGAAGGTCAACTTTGACTTCCTCTCCCGGGAAGGATTCACTTTTGGGCATCATCTTAGAGCCCAAGGCCTAGATCATTTTTGCTCCCTTGACCTCCCTACATACCCAGGGTTAGTTAGGAAATTCTATGGGACCATCACACAGGGTGGCAGTTGTATCCAAGGGACTGTAGCAAATGTCCCTATCTCTGTTTCGGAGGATCTCATTGCTCGAGTCCTCCACCTCTCCTGAGAGGGGATTGCTCCCACACACCCCGCTGATAGGATTGAGGCCCTTACGGTTATCCTAGGGAGACCACCTCAATCCTCCATAGAGTAGGTGTTTACAAATCAGCTTTCAGCTGAAATGCGACTCCTCCTGAGTATCATCTCTAGGACTCTCTTCCCTAAGACCGGTAGGTTTGATTTCATCTCAGAAAAGGACCTAGCATTGATGTTCTATATTCTACATGACATTCTTCTAAACTTCCCAAAACTTATCTACAGCTACATCTATGAACCCTGAGACAAGCCTAGGTTGAGTCTCCCCTACGGCATGTTTTTCATACTCATCTTTAGGAAATTAGAAGTCCCTATCCTTGAGGGGGAACCCTCTCGCTCACTCAGGTATACCGATCATATGGGTGAGGGGACTCTTCACCGGATGGGTTTCCATAAGGTGGAGGGGACATGGGTTAGGAAGTCATCCACATCCACACCATCTGAGCCCACTACTCATCACTCACCTACCTCTGACCATGATCAGGACCACTTCACAGATCCTTCCACCTTTCCATCCACAGCTGGTCCTTCGTTCACTGCCGAGCCCTCGACCTCTGCTGGACCCTCCACAGTGCCACCACCTCAGCAACCCCTAGAGGTCAGGATTTGTCCTGAGCAGCTCCGAGAGTTGAGGGATGACATAATGAGGGAACTCAGAGGCACTACTAGTGCACCCTCCACTGACCTGACCCCCTCCACTGTAGTAGTGTCAGTGATGATTGCCGAAGTTAGGGATGAAATGGCAAGTCTGCGAAGTCTAGTTCAGGGTCAATATATGAGCCTCCTAGCTATTAAGGAAGACACAAGATAGATGCAACACTCCACAAGAACTGAGCTGCTAAAGTTAAATACTGGAGCAGAAAGGCTTGCAAATGCAGTGATAAACAAGCTGGATACAATCAATGAGAATGTAACCCAAGTGACCTAGACACAAGCTACGGTGACTTCAGAGATTATTGCACAGCTGGGGAACATCTCTGAAGAAATGAGTTTGGTCTTGCAGGCTCAGAGGCAGAATTTGGGCGCATCTGTTAGATGTATGCCCTAGAAGCCAATCTGGCTGACACATTGTTAATTCTAGGGACATAATTTTGTACTTGACTATTTATTATTGAATAAATAAAAGGCATCTTTTTATTCATATTGTTTATGTGTTTATGAATCGTTCAAGAATTAATAAGATCATGATGCGTATTCTTAAGAGTTAAGAATTTGAGCCATGCATCATTGGTGACTAATTTCTGAATGCTCCTGATCAATGGATCATCACAAGGATGGTGATCGATCCGATCAGTGCACACATTGCTTTCCTTATGGATGGACGAGACTCGAGTCCACAATGTGGCGACACTGAAGTAATAGTGCAGGTGCTTGTTAAGAACAAGGGTGCTGAGCGTGACCAAGACAAGAAGTCACTTGGATGTCTATCCACTCGTCAGTGACTTGCTTGATGTTGCAGTAGTGTGACTGGTCCATTGACCTGCGATGCTTCGGCTACTTACAGTGAGGTTATTGTAGTTTGACTGCACATATACATGGTCTCTAGCCATATGGGTCCATGCAGTGTAGATTGACTGCAGTAGGTTCACTGTAGGAGTAGGGTATGCACCTATAAGGAATCTATCGACCTTGATAGATAAGGAGAGATCCTATGTGATTTATAAGACTGAGTTCGTAAGACCTCGGCCGGGGCAGACTGAACAGTGGAGAAAGAGTTCTCCGTCTCGAACTTAAGTCGAATAAATCTTGACATATGACAGACGAAGGAGTTTGAGAGTTATCCATGACCTTTGTCTTGTAGGGATCCACGATAGAAGGACTGTATCACATAATAACTGCACCTAGAGGTTCATCATTCTATTCTACTGGGTAGCCACTACATGCTGCTAGGTGTCACTGGTGGATGGTGGGACTCACAGGAATTATCTCGATGATCGATAAACTCTAATGAGTAGAGTTGGAATCGTTTCAATCCATTGAAAGGAGTTTTTAATGACATTGTGATAGAGATCACAATATATCTCACTACCAGTCAGAGCAGAACCTATGGGGTCACACACACTAGAGGCATTGACCGATCTGATGGTTGAATCGTGATTAAGAATCACAAGTAATCAATTCGATTGATAATAAGTTGAAGAAGGAACAAAGGGAATTAATTAATTGGACTTAAAACAAGAATCCTACTTGGAGTAGGATTCCTAGAGTCCTAATTGGATTAGAACTAGGATTCCTACTTGGACTGGGATTCCTACTTGGACTGAAAATCCTATTTGGAGTAGGACTAGGATTTCTACTTGAAGTAGGATTCCTATAATCCTAATTAGATTAGGAGTTTTGAATTAAATTTGGATTCCTACTTGGAGTAGGATTCCTAGAGTCCTAATCGGATTAGAACTTCGAATTCAAATTTGAGTCCTAATTAGATTAGGACTAGAATTAAACAAGTCATAATTGGATTAGAATTTCTTAAGTCCTAATTAATTATTAATCTAATGAATCAACATGACTCCTAATTGGATTAAGATTGAAGAGTTCAATTGAGTTATGGTTCATTCAAGTTCTAATTGGATTAGGACTAGCATAGATTGAACCCAATTGATTCATGATTTGGTTAAGACCTAATTGGATTAGGACTAAGCCATAAGAGGAACACCTAATCCTCCTTAGAGGAGGATTAGGGCATCACAAGAAGGACGGGATCACGCCCCTCCTCCTTGATTCCTTTGGTGCGGCAAGAAGAAAGGTAGGCGCCCCACATGGCATAACATCAAGGGCTCCTAATTTGTAGGAGCCCTAGATGCTTTAAAAGGGGGTAAAGAGGAGGCGCCCTAATTCATTGAAGCCTTCTCCCTTTCCAGCCGTGAGACACCCTCCTCTCTTTTCAGCCACAAGCAAGAAGGGATCAACAAGAGTGGTGGCGGCCTTCTTCCTCCCTCCATCTTGGTTCCAACACAAGGAAGAAAAAGAAGGCTGCAGGGCTTCGTTCCTCTTCTTCTCTTCATCCTTCTTCTTCCTCCTCCCAAGCACAATCAAGGGTTGATTAAAAGGGAGGACATCAGCCATCAAAGTTATCTCTGCAAGGGAGTTAGCACCCCGGGGAGATAGAAAGCTTGGATCGGTTCCTGCTTCGTGTGGATACCCGTAGAGGCCGGGCACTTGAACGGCTTCAAGCGAACCTTCATCCAAAATCACAATCATCAGTTTGCGGTGATCATCTACCCGCACAAGGTGAAGATCTGATCTTCTAATATTTTTAAAAGTTTTTTAATCCTTATCTATCTACGAACGGTTTTAAACAATGTTCATGCGATGAACGGTTGATCCCGCGCATGCCTCTTCCGCATCTGAAATTTTTAAAATTTTTCTGCTGCATGGGCGGGCCTAGGCATCAGTGGTATCAGAGCCTAGGCATCGTAGATTAAGGTAAGGATTAATTATTAATAGGCTTATTAGATCTGAAATTTAAATGATTATGCATGCTGAAAATTTTCTGCATGCAGATTTTCTAGGGTACTGATTTTTGCATGCTGATTTTTATGTGATAAAAAGATGATTCTAATCGCATTGTTAATGGTATTACAAAGTTTATAATCATGATTAACATGATCAGCAACCTATGTCATGAGATAATCAATTAGATTTCAGATCTGAAAATTATAATTGCTGCATGTGGTGATGATCATAGGATTCAAACCCTTTTGGTATCAAATGTAATGACCTGCGATGTGATCTGTAATGTCATGTAATTTTTCAGATGCTTGCATGCATCTTATTTGATATTTTGAGAGGCCTGCGTGCCTCCTAAAAGAGGATGTAATTTATTATTATTTTTATTTTACATCTGGTTGTATTTCTGTGATGTGATGTACGTCAACGATCAAGTTGAAGACAAGGCATGAGATGAACGGCGATCTAAGCGGTTGATGGCGATGGGATCAAGAGTTGATCAAGGATCGAATCAAGGAGGCTTGGAACCAATTCAAGAGTTGAAGACCAATTGATCGATTGACGTGCATGTGCTTGTCATACAACCTAATTAGAATCCATGATCATCACCTATTTAAAATTTGGTTTTATTTGATGCTGCGATTATAACTGCCTGTGATGTGCCGTTTGCATGTGATGTGAATGAGAGCGGGGTAGATAGGTTTACATGTGATGTAACAAACCCAGTTGAGACCTAAATTAAAACCTCCTCAATCAAGTCGAGAGTGAACCAACATGAGCGAGTCATATTAGATTAATTGATCTAATTGGTGTCTAGGAAAGCATGAAGGGTGGTTACTTAATTAGGATCTTACTCTCTGAGTAAGGGGAGCCTCCCACCTGCTTACCTGGCCAATTGTTCGATTACCTCTTATGAAGAGCTCAAGTTGCAAACACTAAGACCTGATTAACCAATATTAAGTCAATAGGTCTTCCATTGTAGTAGAGCTGCTATGGTCTTTCTGATGTTTATTTGTCTTGGCTGGATACAGTGGGCAAGTTGCATCGGGGGGCTGGACCTCTCTATAGACATGAGATGTTGTAGGGTAAAGATGGGGTTGGGCACCAATAACTATTAGGTGAGGACCCAATGACGATTTTATTTCTATGGTTATACGGTGGGTCTGACTTAACTAAGAAATGGGACCAATAACTGTTAGGTGAGGTCTTCATGGCTTAGAGACCAAGTTGCACCGCAACATGCTAGAGAAGCATTGTACAAGAGTTGTACACTCATCCATCTATGTGTCACCAATAACTGTTAGGTGAGGTGGCATGTAGATTGGTGAGACCGCAGTACCTACTAGAAACCCTAGTCGCGTAGGATTTTCGTTTTCTTACCAGGGGAGTGTAAGAGATTCGCGAAAATAGTGGGAGGCACATTTGTTCTAAAAGATCCTAGAACAAATTAAAGATCAAGTACAAAGTCTAACTAGAATCTTTACTCTCTGCAGATACAATGTCAGCTTCAAATCCTTTGACTCATATTCTTGAGACCAACCGACTGACCGGAACCAATTACAATGACTAGCTTAGAAACCTCAAAATTGTTTTGAATTGTGAGAAACTGGGCTATATACTCGAAAATGATATCCCTAGACTACCAGCACGTCCTACTGATGATCAGCGTGTGACGTATCAAAAGTGGACGGATGATGACATCAGAGTCAAGTGCTATATTATGGCATCCATGTTCAATGAACTACAATGCCAGCATGAAAATATGAAGACTGCTAGGACATACTGGCACACCTGCAAGAGTTGTATGGTGAGCAGAGTCGCACAGCTCGTTTTGAAGTGTCCAAGAGGTTCTTCAAAGCAAAGATGCGCGAGGGGCAGTCTGTCCATGATCACGGTCTGACTATGATCAAGGACCTAGAGGAGCTTAAGAAGCTCGTTATGAACATGCACAAGGAATTGCAAGTAGATCTGATCCTTCAATCCCTACCTGATTCATTTGGACAGTTTATAGTAAACTACCACATGAATAAGATTGAATGCACTAAGACTGAACTGATAAATATATTGGTAACTGCTGAGGGAGCCTTGAAAGGTTCAAGGGGCAACGTCCTTGCTGCTGAGTTGACTTCTGGTTCCAAGAGAAAGTCTACTTGGAAGAAAAAGAAGCCTGCTAAGAAGTAGAAGAAAGACAAGAAGCCAAAGAAGGAAGTTTAAAAGAAAAAGGCTAATGACAAAGGAAAATATTTCCACTGCAATATCGACGGCCACTGGAAGAGAAACTGTCCTTCATACCTCGAGAGCCTGAAGAAAAAAGAAAGGTGACACACCTTCAGAAGGTATAGACTTGCTCATAATTGAAACTAATCTAACGGTTTCTTCTACTTCTAGTTGGGTTATAGATTCTGGTTCTAGTGCTCATTTGTGCACTACCATGTAGGGTCTAAAGGAAAGTAGAAGGCTGGCGGAAGGTGCGGTAACCCTTCGGGTTGGCAACGGGGTAAAAGTTGCTGCTGTGGCTGTGGACACCTACCATCTGCGACTACCGTCTGGTTTTAGTTTATTAATTAGAGACTGCAATTATGTACCTGCTGCTGCTGAAAATTTTCTGCATGCAGATTTTTTAGGGTGCTGATTTTTGCATGCTGATTTTTATGTGATAAAAAGATGATTCTAATCGCATTGTTAATGGTATTACAAAGTTTATAATCATGATTAACATGATCAGCAACCTATGTCATGAGATAATCAATTAGATTTCAGATCTGAAAATTAAAATTGCTGCATGTGGTGATGATCATAGGATTCAAACCCTTTTGGTATCAAATGTAATGACCTGCGATGTGATATGTAATGTCATGTAATTTTTCAGATGCTTGCATGCATCTTATTTGATGTTTTGAGAGGCCTGCGTGCCTCCTAAAAGAGGATGTAATTTATTATTATTTTTATTTTACATCTGGTTGTATTTCTGTGATGTGATGTACGTCAACGATCAAGTTGAAGACAAGGCATGAGATGAACGGCGATCTAAGCGGTTGATGGCGATGGGATCAAGAGTTGATCAAGGATCGAATCAAGAAGGCTTGGAACCAATTCAAGAGTTAAAGACCAATTGATCGATTGACGTGCATGTGCTTGTCATACAACTTAATTAGAATCCATGATCATCACCTATTTAAAATTTGGTTTTATTTGATGCTGCGATTATAACTGCCTGTGATGTGCCGTTTGCATGTGATGTGAATGAGAGCGGGGTAGATAGGTTTACATGTGATGTAACAAACTCAATTGAGACCTAAATTAAAACCTCCTCAATCAAGTCGAGAGTGAACCAACATGAGCGAGTCATATTAGATTAATTGATCTAATTGGTGTCTAGGAAAGCATGAAGGGTGGTTACTTAATTAGGACCTTACTCTCTGAGTAAGGGGAGCCTCCCACCTGCTTACCTGGCCAATTGTTCGATTACCTCTTATGAAGAGCTCAAGTTGCAAACACTAAGACCTGATTAACCAATATTAAGTCAATAGGTCTTCCACTGTAGTAGAGCTGCTAAGGTCTTTCTGATGTTTATTTGTCTTGGCTGGATACAGTGGGCAAGTTGCATCGGGGGGCTGGACCTCTCTATAGACATGAGATGTTGTAGGGTAAAGATGGGGTTGGGCACCAATAACTGTTAGGTGAGGACCCAATGACGACTTTATTTCTATGGTTGTACGGTGGGTCTGACTTAACTAAGAAATGGGATCAATAACTGTTAGGTGAGGTCTTCATGGCTTAGAGACCAAGTTGCACCGCAACATGCTAGAGAAGCATTGTACAAGAGTTGTACACTCATCCATCTATGTGTCACCAATAACTGTTAGGTGAGGTGCCATGTAGATTGGTGAGACCGCAGTACCTACTAGAAACCCTAATCGCGTAGGATTTCCGTTTTCTTACCAGGGGAGTGTAAGAGATTCGCAAAAATAGTGGGAGGCACATTTGTTCTAAAAGATCCTAGAACAAATTAAAGATCAAGTACAAAGTCTAACTAGAATCTTTACTCTCTGCAGATACAATGTCAGCTTCAAATCCTTTGACCCATATTCTTGAGACCAACCGACTGACCGGAACCAATTACAATGACTAGCTTAGAAACCTCAAAATTATTTTAAATTATGAGAAACTGGGCTACATACTCGAAAATGATATCCCTAGACTACCAGCACGTCCTACTGATGATCAGCATGTGACGTATCAAAAGTGGACGGATGATGACATCAGAGTCAAGTGCTATATTATGGCATCCATGTTCAATGAACTACAATGCCAGCATGAAAATATGAAGACTGCTAGGACATACTGGCACACCTGCAAGAGTTGTATGGTGAGCAGAGTCGCACAGCTCGTTTTGAAGTGTCCAAGAGGTTCTTCAAAGCAAAGATGCGCGAGGGGCAGTCTGTCCATGATCACGGTCTGACTATAATCAAGGACCTAGAGGAGCTTAAGAAGCTCGTTATGAACATGCACAAGGAATTGCAAGTAGATCTGATCCTTCAATCCCTACCTGATTCATTTGGACAGTTTATAGTAAACTACCACATGAATAAGATTGAATGCACTAAGACTGAACTGATAAATATGTTGGTAACTGCTGAGGGAGCCTTGAAAGGTTCAAGGGGCAACGTCCTTGCTGCTGAGTTGACTTCTGGTTCCAAGAGAAAGTCTACTTGGAAGAAAAAGAAGCCTGCTAAGAAGCAGAAGAAAGACAAGAAGCCAAAGAAGGAAGTTTAAAAGAAAAAGGCTAATGACAAAGAAAAATATTTCCACTGCAATATCGACGGCCACTGGAAGAGAAACTGTCCTTCATACCTCGAGAGCCTGAAGAATAAGAAAGGTGACACACCTTCAGAAGGTATAGACTTGCTCATAATTGAAACTAATCTAACGGTTTCTTCTACTTCTAGTTGGGTTATAGATTCTGGTTCTAGTGCTCATTTGTGCACTACCATGTAGGGTCTAAAGGAAAGTAGAAGGCTGGCGGAAGGTGCGGTAACCCTTCGGATTGGCAACGGGGCAAAAGTTGCTGCTGTGGCTGTGGGCACCTACCATCTGCGACTACCGTCTGGTTTTAGTTTATTACTTAGAGACTGCTATTATGTACCTGCTGCTAGCAGAAATTTGATTTCTGTTTCATGTCTAGCACAGGAAGGTCATGTTTTTACATTTGACAAAGATTGCTGTTCTATTTATTTCAGAAATAAAATAGTCGCATGTGGTTTTATGATTGACAGTCTCTATCATTTGCATATGGATGTATCTGTAAATATGTCTAAGCAAGAAGTGAGTGCCAAAGGATCCAAGAGATCCAGGGATGAGATAAACCAAAAATATTTGTGGCACCTCAGGCTTGGCCATATTGGAGAGGACAGAATGAACAAAATGGATAAAGATGGGCTTCTCGGCTCATTGACTTCCGAGTCATATCCAGTTTGCGAGACCTGTCTTCAAGAAAAAATGGCTAGATTGCCCTTTGTAGGACATGGGGAGAGAACCACTGAAATACTTACCCTGGTACACACAGATGTGTGTGGCCCATTCGATGTGCTAGCCAGGGGACGTTATTCGTACTTCATTACCTTTACTGATGATTATTCATGGTATGGGTATGTGTATCTTATGAGACACAAATCTGAATCATTTGAAAAGTTCAAAGAGTTCAAAAATAAAGTAGAAAAACAAACTGGAAAACCTCTTAAGGCTCTTCGATCAGATCGAGGAGGAGAATTCCTTAGTGGAGAATTCCGGAACTATCTCAAGAAAAATGGTATAGTCTCACAGTGGACACCTCCGGGTACACCTCAACTCAATGGGGTGTTAGAGAGGAGAAATCAGACTCTATTGGATATGGTCCGGTCCATGACGAGCTTCACTGATCTACCAATGTTTCTTTGGGGAGATGCCTTACTTACCGCAGTATATCTACTGAATAGAGTTTCCTCTAAATCCGTTCCTACCACACCGTATGAGATATGGCATCTGTTGCCCAATGTGACAATCCAAGAGGGGGGGGTGAATTGGTTTCTTCTCAATTTTGGTGTTTTAAAAGCTTTCTTAATTAAGTGCGGTGGTTGCTTTCTTAGATTATTTGAATGAGTTAAACTAGAACAAAGATGGAAGATAATGCAAGAATAAATGTAAACACAAGCACAACACAAACACAACAATATATAGTGGTTCAGTGGTCTCCTTAGCACCTACGTCCACTCCCCAAGCGACCCCTTGGGAATTCACTATAATCTCGCGGATTACAGTTGGATTGTTTTCCGGGCTCACAATCCAAAAACCTTTGTTGGTTTTGCGGGCTCACCAATGAACCTATACACTTGGTTTTCCGGGTTCACCAAAAACCTTTGTTGGTTTTGCGGGCTCACCAACGAACCTATACACTTGGTTTTCCGGGTTCACCAAAAATCTTTGTTGGTTTTGCGGGCTCACCAACGAACCTTTACAAAGTGTTTAACAAATAAAAAGAAAAGATTCAAACTCCTAAATGAGCATATAAAACAATATGAACTACAAAGAAGAGTTAGAAAGTATTTATCGCTTTGAAGTCGCTTTGCTCTTCTTTGTCAAGAATGCTTCACTCTTCAAGGGAGGATGGAGCTCTTGATGACTCTTTGAATCTGCTCAACCCCTTTCTTTTGACTCTTGAATGAAGCACTTGAATGAAGCTTGCCTTGCTAGGGTTCTCTCTTGAATGCACTTGATGTATTTTTCCAAAAGCTTGCTTCCTCTGATGAATACTCCCTCTTGAATACTTCTCCAACCTCCAAATAGTTCTTTCTGACCGTTGGATTGAAGAAACTAGCCGTTTATAGCCGTTGGGAGTCCAAAAAGCATTTCTGCACAACTAGCCGTTATGTTCAGCCCGTGTTTGGGTCGGCTCAACCTGTCCTTGGGTCGACCCAACCTTCACTTGGGTCGACTCAAACATTCCTTGGGTCGACCCTCTCAGAAACCACAGAAACCTCAATTTCAGCCTTCCTTCCCATGGGTCGACCCAACCATTCTTTGGGTCGACTCAAAGTTCACTTGGGTCGACTCAACTTCTTCTTGGGTCGACCCTCTCAGTAATTCCAGAGAACCATTTTCTGTCTGTCTTTCTGTCTTGCCTTTGGGTCGACCCTCTCAGGGTTTGGGTCGACTCAAGCTTGGGTCGACTCAACCACTGT